>NW_028188992.1:202203-403833 GCF_054131305.1 Coturnix japonica
TGCCCCATACCCCATTATCCTGCCCCATTATCCTGCCCCATACCCCATTATCCTGCCCCATACCCCATTATCCTGCCCCATTATCCTGCCCCATACCCCATTATCCTGCCCCATACCCCATTATCCTGCCCCCCCATATCCTGCCCCATACCCCATTATCCTGCCCCATACCCCATTATCCTGCCCCCCCCCCCATTATCCTGCCCCATACCCCATTATCCTGCCCCCCCCATTATCCTGCCCCATTATCCTGCCCCATACCCCATATCCTGCCCCATACCCCATTATCCTGCCCCATACCCCCTTATCCTGCCCCATACCCCATTATCCTGCCCCATACCCCATATCCTGCCCCCCCCATATCCTGCCCCATACCCCATTATCCTGCCCCATACCCCATATCCTGCCCCATACCCCATATCCTGCCCCATACCCCCTTATCCTGCCCCATACCCCATTTTCCTGCCCCCCCCATATCCTGCCCCATACCCCATTATCCTGCCCCATTCCCCATTATCCTGCCCCATACCCCATATCCTGCCCCATACCCCATTATCCTGCCCCATACCCCATATCCTGCCCCATACCCCATATCCTGCCTCATACCCCATTATCCTGCCCCATACCCCATTATCCTGCCCCATACCCCCTTATCCTGCCCCATACCCCATATCCTGCCCCATACTCCATTATCCTGCCCCATACCCCATATCCTGCCCCATACCCCATATCCTGCCCCATACCCCATTATCCTGCCCCATACCCCATATCCTGCCCCATACCCCATTATCCTGCCCCATACCCCGTTATCCTGCCCCATACCCCATTATCCTGCCCCCCCCTCTTATCCTGCCCCATACCCCCTTATCCTGTCCCATACCCCATATCCTGCCCCATACCCCATTATCCTGCCCCATACCCCATATCCTGCCCCATACCCCGTTATCCTGCCCCATACCCCATTATCCTGCCCCACACCCCATTATCCTGCCCCATACCCCATTATCCTGCCCCATACCCCATATCCTGCCCCATACCCCGTTATCCTGCCCCATACCCCATTATCCTGCCCCCCCCCATATCCTGCCCCATACCCCATTATCCTGCCCCATTATCCTGCCCCATACCCCATATCCTGCCCCATACCCCATATCCTGCCCCATACCCCATTATCCTGCCCCATTATCCTGCCCCATACCCCATATCCTGCCCCATACCCCATTATCCTGCCCCATACCCCATTATCCTGCCCCATACCCCATATCCTGCCCCATACCCCATTATCCTGCCCCATAACCCATTATCCTGCCCCATACCCCATTATCCTGCCCCCCCCCATATCCTGCCCCCCCCCATATCCTGCCCCCCCCATATCCTGCCCCATACCCATTATCCTGCCCCATAACCCATATCCTGCCCCATACCCCATTATCCTGCCCCATACCCATTATCCTGTCCCATACCCCATTATCCTGCCCCATACCCCATTATCCTGCCCCATACCCCATATCCTGCCCCATACCCCATTATCCTGCCCCATACCCCATTATCCTGCCCCACACCCCATTATCCTGCCCCATACCCCATATCCTGCCCCATACCCCATTATCCTGCCCCATACCCCATATCCTGCCCCATACCCCATATCCTGCCCCCCCCCATATCCTGCCCCATACCCCATTATCCTGCCCCCCCCCATATCCTGCCCCATACCCCATATCCTGCCCCATACCCCATTATCCTGCCCCATTATCCTGCCCCATACCCCATATCCTGCCCCATACCCCATATCCTGCCCCATACCCCATTATCCTGCCCCATACCCCATTATCCTGCCCCATATCCCATATCCTGTTCCATACCCCATATCCTGCCCCATACCCCATTATCCTGCCCCATACCCCATTATCCTGCCCCATTATCCTGCCCCATACCCCATATCCTGCCCCATACCCCATTATCCTGCCCCATACCCCATTATCCTGCCCCATACCCCATTATCCTGCCCCATTATCCTGCCCCATACCCCATATCCTGCCCCATACCCCATTATCCTGCCCCATACCCCATTATCCTGCCCCATAACCCATTATCCTGCCCCATACCCCATATCCTGCCCCATACCCCATATCCTGCCCCATACCCCATTATCCTGCCCCATATCCCATTATCCTGCCCCATACCCCATTATCCTGCCCCATTATCCTGCCCCATACCCCATTCTCCTGCCCCCCCCCATTATCCTGCCCCATACTCCATTATCCTGCCCCATACCCCATATCCTGCCCCATACCCCATTATCCTGCCCCATTATCCTGCCCCATACCCCATTATCCTGCCCCATACCCCATATCCTGCCCCATACTCCATTATCCTGCCCCATACCCCATATCCTGCCCCATACCCCATTATCCTGCCCCATTATCCTGCCCCATACCCCATTATCCTGCCCCCCCCCCCTTTGTTGCCCCCCATAGAGGCCCGGTCCTGGCGGTGGCTGTGGGTCGGGACCCCTCCATGTGCTGCAGTGCTGGGGCTGATGGATCCATCCGGCGATGGCGGCTCCCAGACCTTAATGGGGACCCATATGATGGATACGGTGCGTGACAAACCCGATATGGGACCCCATTGATCCCATTGATCCCATTGATCCCATTGACTCCATTGATCCCATTGATCCCATTGATCCCATTGACCCCATTGATCCCATTGATCCCATTGATCCCATTGATCCTATTGATCCCATTGATCCTATTGATCCCATTGACCCCATTGATCCCATTGACTCCATTGACCCATTGACTCCATTGACCCATTGACTCCATTGATCCCATTGACTCCCATTGACTCCATTGACTCCCATAGACCCCATTGACTCCATTGACTCCACTGATCCCATTGACTCCATTGACACCATTGATCCCATTGACTCCATTGACCCCATTGACCCCATTGATCCCATTGACCCCATTGATCCCATTGACTCCCATTGACCCCATCAACCCCATTGACCCCCATTACCCCCATTGACCCCACTGACCCCATTGACCCCATTGACTCCACTGATCCCATTGACCCCATTGACTCCATTGACCCCATTGACCCCATTGACTCCATTGAGCCCATTGACCCCATTGACCCCATTGACCCCATTGACTCCATTGACCCCATTGACCCCATTGACTCCATTGACCCCATTGACTCCCATTGACTCCATTGACTCCCATAGACCCCATTGACTCCATTGACTCCACTGATCCCATTGACTCCATTGACCCCATTGACTCCATTGACCCCATTGACCCCATTGACCCCATTGACCCCATTGATCCCATTGACTCCATTGACTCCATTGATCCCATTGACTCCCATCGACTCCATTGATCCCATTGACTCCATTGACCCCCATTGACTCCCATTGATCCCATTGATCCCATTGACCCCATTGACTCCATTGATCCCATTGACCCCATTGACCCCATTGATCCCATTAACCCCATTGACCCCATTGATCCCATTAACCCCATTGACTCCAATGACTCCATTGACTCCATTGACCCCATTGACTCCATTGACTCCATTGACTCCATTGACACCATTGACACCATTGATCCCATTGATCCCATTGACACCATTGATCCCATTGACTCCATTGATCCCATTGTTCCCATTCACTCCACTGACCCCATTGATCCCATTGACCCCATTGACACCATTGAACCCATTGACTCCATTGACTCCATTGACTCCCATTGACCCCATTGACTCCATTGATCCCATTGATCCCATTGACCCCATTGATCCCATTCATTCCATTGACCCCAATGATCCCATTGACCCCATTGATCCCATTAATCCCATTGATCCCATTGACCCCATTGACCCCATTGATCCCATTGACCCCATTGATCCCATTGACCCCATTGATCCCATTGAACCCATTGACCCCATTGACTCCATTGACTCCATTGACCCCATTGACCCCATTGATCCCATTGATCCCATTGACTCCATTGACCCCATTGACCCCATTGATCCCATTGATTCCATTGACCCCATTGAGCCCATTGACTCCATTGACCCCATTGACCCCATTGACTCCATTGATCCCATTGACACCATTGACCCCATTGACTCCATTGACTCCATTGATCTTCATTGACCCCATTGACACCATTGACTCCATTGACCCCATTGACCCCATTGAACCCATTGACACCATTGATCCCATTGATCCCATTGATCCCATTGACTCCATTGACTCCATTGACTCCATTGACACCATTGATCCCATTGATCCCATTGACTCCCACTGACTCCATTGATCCCATTGACTCCCATTGACTCCATTGACTCCATTGACTCCATTGACCCCATTGACCCCATTGACCCCATTGATCCCATTGACTCCATTGACCCCATTGACCCCATTGACTTCCATTGACTCCCATAGACCCCATTGATCCCATTGATCCCATTGATCCCATTGATCCCATTGACACCATTGATCCCATTGACTCCATTGACTCCATTGACCCCATTGATCCCATTGACACCATTGATCCCATTGACTCCATTGACCCCATTGACTCCCATTGACCCCATTGACTCCCATTGACCCCATTGACCCCATTACTCCATTGACTCCACTGACTCCATTGACCCCATTGACCCCATTGATCCCATTGACTCCATTGACTCCATTGGCCCCATTGATCCCATTGACTCCATTGACCCCATTGACCCCATTGATCCCATTGACCCCATTGATCCCATTGACCCCATTGACTCCATTAATCCCATTGACTCCATTGACCCCATTGACTCCATTGACTCCATTGACTCCATTGACTCCCATTGACTCCCATTGATCCCATTGATCCCATTGATCCCATTGATCCCATCGACCCCATTGATCCCATTGATCCCATTGACCCCACTGACCCCATTGACTCCATTGATCCCATTGACTCCATTGATCCCATTGACTCCATTGACCCCATTGATCCCATTGATCCCATTGATCCCATTGACTCCATTGACCCCATTGATCCCATTGATCCCATTGACCCCATTGACTCCATTAACCCCATTGATCCCATTGACTCCCATTGACTCCATTGATCCCATTGACCCCATTGTCTCCATTGACTCCATTGACCCCATTGACTCCATTGACCCCATTGACCCCATTGACTCCATTGACCCCATTGACCCCATTGATCCCATTGATCCCATTGACGCCATCACCCCCATTGACCCCCATTAACCCCATTGACCCCATTGACCCCATTGATCCCATTGACTCCATTGACTCCATTGACCCCATTGACCCCATTGATCCCATTGACCCCATTGACCCCATTGACCCCATTGACCCCATTGATCCCATTGACGCCATCACCCCCATTGACCCCCATTAACCCCATTGACTCCTTTGACCCCCATCACCACCATTGATCCCATTGACCCCATTACCGCCATTGACCATAATGACCCCACTAGCCCCATTGACCTCCATCACCCCCATTGACCCCCATTAACCCCATCAACCCCATTGACCCCCATTACCCCATTTACCCCATTGACCCCAATGCCCCCATCACCCCCATTGACTCCCATCACCCCATCACCTCCATTACCCCCCTTTACCCCATTGACCCCATTGACCCCATTGACTCCATTGACCCCATTGACCCCATTGATCCCATTGACTCCATTGACCCCATTGATCCCATTGACTCCCATTGACTCCATTGACTCCATTGACCCCATTGACTCCATTGATCCCATTGATCCCATTGATCCCATTGACACCATTAATCCCATTGATCCCATTGACTCCATTGATCCCATTGACCCCATTGATCCCATTGACTCCATTGACACCATTGACCCCATTGACCCCATTGACTCCATTGACCCCATTGACTCCCATTGATCCCATTGGCACCATTGATCCCATTGACTCCATTGATCCCATTGATCCCATTCACTCCACTGACCCCATTGACTCCCATTGACCCCATTGACCCCATTGACTCTATTGACTCCATTGACTCCATTGATCCCATTGACCCCATTGACTCCATTGACCTCATTGATCCCATTGATCCCACTGACCCCATTGACTCCATTGACCCCATTGATCCCATTGACCCCATTGACTCCATTGATCCCATTGACCCCATTGACCCCATTCACCCCATTGACTCCATTGATCCCATTGATCCCATTGACTCCATTGACTCATTGAGCCCATTGACCCCATTGACCCCATTGACTCCATTGACCCCATTGATCCCATTGACCCCATTGACCCCATTGATCCCATTGACCCCATTGACCCCATTGACCCCATTGACCCCATTGATCCCATTGAGCCCATTGACCCCATTGATCCCATTGAGCCCATTGACCCCATTGATCCCATTGATCCCATTGACTCCATTGATCCCATTGACTCCATTGACTCCATTGATCCCATTGACTCCATTGACCCCGTTGACCCCATTGACTCCATTGACCCCATTGACTCCATTGACCCCATTGATCCCATTGATCCCCCATTGCCCCCATTACCCCCATAGACACCATTGACCCCATTGACCCCAACGCCCCCATCACCCCCATTGATCCCAATGCCCCCATTGACCCCCATTGACCCCATTGCCCCCATTACCTTCATTGACCCTATTACCCCCATTGACCCCATTACCCCCATTGACCCCATTACCCCCATTGCCCCCAATGCCCACAATACCCCCATTGACCCCATTACCCTCATTGATCCCATTGACCCCAATGCCCCCATCACCCCCATTGACCCCATCAACCCCATTGACCCCATCAATCCCATTGACCCCATCAACCCCATTGACCCCAATGCCCACATTGATCCCCATCACCCCCAATGCCCCCATTACCCCCCTTTACCCCAATGACCCCAGTGCCCCCATTACCTTCATTGACCCCATTACCCCCATTGACCCTAATGACCCCACTACCCCCATTGACCTCTATCTCCCCCATTGAACCCCATCACTCCCAATGCCCCCATTGACCCCAATGCCCCCATTGACCCCATTGACCCCATTACCCCCATTGACCCCCATTGACCCCATTAACCCCAATGCCCCCATAGCCCCCATTACCCCCATTGACCCTAATGCCCCCATTACCTTCATTGACCCCATTACCCCCATAGACCCCACTGACCCCCTTTACCCCAGTGACCCCAATGCCCCCATCACCCCCATCACCCCATAGCCCCCATTACCCCCATTACCCCCATTGCCCCCATTAACCCCATTACCCCCACTGACCCCATCAACCCCATTGACCCCATTACCCCCATTGACCCCATTGACCCCATTACCCCCACTGACCCCAATACCCCCATTGACCCCAATGACCCCATTACCCCCATCACCCCCAATACCCCCATTGACCCCAATGACCCCATTACCCCCATCACCCCCAATACCCCCATTGACCCCATTAACCCCATTACCCCCATTGACCCCATTACCCCCACTGACCCCATCACCCCATTGCCCCCATTACCCCCATTACCCCCATTGACCCCCATTACCCCATTGACCCCATTACCCCCATTGACCCCATTACCCCCACTGACCCCAATACCCCCATTGACCCCAATGACCCCATTACCCCCATCACCCCCAATACCCCCATTGACACCATTGTCCCCATTACCCCCATTAACCCCATTACCCCCATCAACCCCTTTGACCCCATTACCCCACTTTACCCCATTGACCCCATTGACCCCATTGCCCCCATTGACCCCATTGACTCAATCGCCCTCATTGACCCCATCAACCCCATTGACCCCAATGCCCCCATTACCCCCATCACCCCATTGACCCCATTAACCCCATTACCCCCATTGACCCCATTACCCCCACTGACCCCATCAACCCCATTGACCCCATTACCCCCAATGCCCCCATTACCCCCATTGACCCCATTGACCCCATTGACCCCAATGCCCCCATCACCCCCACTGACCCCATCATCCCCATTAACCCTAATGCCCCCATTGACCCCACTCACCCCCACTGACCCCAATACCCCCATTGACCCCAATGCCCCCATCACCCCCATTGACCCCCGTAGCCCCATTGACCCCATTGTCCCCATTACCCCCATTGACCCCAATGCCCCAATTACCCCCATTGACCCCATTACCCCCATTACCCTCATTACCCCCATTGACCCCATTACACCCATTGACCCCATTACCCCCATTGACCCCATTACCCCCACTGACCCCATTACCCCCACTGACCCCATTACCCTCACTGACCCCATCACCCCATTGCCCCCATTACCCCCATTACCCCCATTACCCTCACTGACCCCATTACCCCCATTGACCCCATTACCCCCACTGACCCCATCACCCCATTGACCCCATTACCCCCATTAACCCCATTGACCCCATTACCCCCATTAACCCCATTGACCCCATTACCCCCACTGACCCCATCACCCCATTGCCCCCATTACCCCCATTACCCCCATTAACCCCATTACCCCCATTACCCCCATTGACCCCATTGACTCAATCGCCCTCATTGACCCCATCAACCCCATTGACCCCATTACCCCCATTGACCCCATTGACCCCATTACCCCCAATGCCCCCATTACCCCCATTGACCCCATTGACCCCAATGCCCCCATCACCCCCACTGACCCCATCATCCCCATTGACCCCAATGCCCCCATTACCCCCATTGCCCCCATTACCCCCATTGACCCCATTACCCCCACTGACCTCATTACCCCCATTGCCCCCATTACCCCCATTGACCCCATTACCCCCACTGACCCCATTACCCCCACTGACCCCATCACCCCATTGCCCCCATTACCCCCATTACCCCCATTATCCCCATTACCCCCATTGACCCCATTGACTCAATCGCCCTCATTGACCCCATCAACCCCATTGACCCCATTACCCCCATTGACCCCATAGACCCCAATGCCCCCATTACCCCCATTACCCCCATTGACCCCATTGTCCCCATTACCCCTTGTGCAGCTCTGCCCCTAACCCTTCTCTATGTGTCCCCCCCCCCTTCTGACCCCATTGCAGACCCCGGGGTGCTCAGTGGGGTTTTGTGGGGCCACGAAGACGCAGTTTGGGGTCTGAGCTTCAGCCCTTGTGGGGAACGTCTGCTGTCCTGCTCTGCCGACGGCTCCGTCCGCTTATGGGATCACAGGAGGGACAGCGGGACCTGCCTGCTCTGCTATAGGGCCAACGGGGGTGAGATGGAGGGGGGGGACGGGGCACTAAGGGGGCAATAAGGGGACTCAATATGGCCCCAAAGGGTCCTAAAAGGGTCACTTATGGGTCCCAAAGGGTCCCCTATGGGTCACCTGTGTGTGTGTGCCCCAAAGGGTCCCCATAGGGTCACTTATGGGTCCCAAAGGGTCACCTATGGGTCACCTGTGTGTGTGTGCCCCAAAGGGTCCCCAATGTGGCCCCAAAGGGTCACTTATGGGTCCTCAAATGGTCACCTATGGGTCACCTGTGTGTGTGTGCCCCAAAGGGACCCCAATATGGCCCCAAGGGGTCGCTTATGGGTCCCAAAGGGTCCCCAATATGGCCCCAGAGGGTCCTAAAAGGGTCACTTATGGGTCCTCAAAGGGTCCCCTTATGGGTCACCTGTGTGTGTGTGCCCCAAAGGGACCCCAAAGGGTCCCCTATATGGCCCCAAAGGGTCATCTATGGGTCCCCAATATGGCCCCAAAGGGTCCTAAAAGGGTCACTTATGGGTCCCAAAGGGTCCCCTATGGGTCATCTGTATGTGTGTGCCCCAAAGGGACCCCAATGTGGCCCCAAAGGGTCCTAAAAGGGTTACTTATGGGTCCCCAAAGGGTCCCCAGTATGGCCCCAAAAGGTCCCCTATGGGTCACCTGTATGTATGTACCCCAAAGCGTCCCCAATATGGCCCGAAAGGGTCCTGAAAGGGTCACTTATGGGTCCTCAAAGGGTCCCCTATGGGTCACCTGTGTGTGTGGGCCCCAAAGGGACCCCAATGTGGCCCCAAAGGGTCCTAAAAGGGTTACTTATGGGTCCCCAAAGGGTCCCCAGTATGGCCCCAAAGGGTCACTTATGGGTCCTCAAAGGGTCCCCAAAGGGTCCCCTATGGGGTCACCTGTGTGTGGGTGCCCCAGAGGGACCCTAATGTGGCCCCAAAGGGTCACTTATGGGTCCCAAAGGGTCCCCATAGGGTCACCTGTGTGTGTGTGCCCCAAAGGGGCCCCAAAGGATCCCCTATATGGCCCCAAAGGGTCACTTATGGGTCCCAAAGGGTCCCCAATATGGCCCCAAAGGGTTCTAAAAGGGTCACTTATGGGTCCCAAAGGGTCCCCAAAGGGTCCCCATAGGGTCACCTGTGTGTATGTGCCCCAAAGGGTCCCCAATGTTGCCCCAAAGTGTCCCCTATGGGTCACTTATGGGTCCCCAAAGGGTCCCCTATGGGTCACCTGTGTGTGGGTGCCCCAAAGGGTCCCCAATGTGGCCCCAAAGGGTCCTAAAAGGGTCACTTATGGGTCCCAAAGGGTCCCCAATATGGCCCCAAAGGGTCACTTATGGGTCCCAAAGGGTCCCCAATATGGCCCCAAAGGGTCATCTATGGGTCCCCAATATGGCCCCAAAGGGTCCTAAAAGGGTCACTTATGGGTCCCATAGGGTCCCCTATGGGTCACCTGTGTGTGGGTGCCCCAAAGGGACCCCAATATGGCCCCAAAGGGTCACTTATGGGTCCTCAAAGGGTCCCCTATGGGTCACCTGTGTGTGTGGGCCCCAAAGGGACCCCAATGTGGCCCCAAAGGGTCCCCAGTATGACCCCAAAGGGTCCCATATGGGGTCACCTGTGTGTATGTGCCCCAAAGGGTCCCCAATATGGCCCCAAAGGGTCCTAAAAGGGTCACTTATGGGTCCCAAAGGGTCCCCAAAGGGTCCCCTATGGGTCATCTGTGTGTGTGTGCCCCAAAGGGACCCCAAAGGGACCCCAATATGGCCCCAAGGGGTCGCTTATGGGTCCCCAAAGGGTCCCAAATGGTCCCCTATGGGTCATCTGTATGTGGGTGCCCCAAAAGGACCCCAATATGGCCCCAAAGGGTCACTTATGGGTCCCAAAGGGTCACTTATGGGTCCCAAAGGGTCACTTATGGGTCCTCAAAGGGTCCCCTATAGGTCTCCTGCATGTATGTGCCCCAAAGGGTCCTCAAAGGGTCCCCAATATGGCCCCAAAGGGTCACTTATGGTCCCCAAAGGGTCACTTATGGGTCCTCAAAGGGTCCCCATAGGGTCACCTGTGTGTGTGTGCCCCAAAGGGACCCCAATGTGGCCCCAAAGGGTCCTAAAAGGGTCACTTATGGGTCCCAAAGGGTCCCCATAGGGTCATCTGTGTGTGGGTGCCCCAGAGGGACCCCAATGTGGCCCCAAAGGGTCCCCTATGGGTCACCTGTGGGTCCTCAAATGGTCCCCTAAGGGTCACTTATGGGTCCCAAAGGCTCCCCAATATGGCCCCAAATGGTCCCCTATGGGTCCCAAAGGGTCACTTATGGGTCCCAAAGGGTCCCCTATGGGTCACTTATGGATCCTCAAAGGGTCACTTATGGGTTACCTGTATGTATGTGCCCCAAAGGGACCCCAATATGGCCCCAAAGGATCCACTATGGGTCACCTGTGGGTCCTCAAAGGGTCCCCATATACTGACCCCCCCCACTTATTCCCCCCCCATATACTGACCCCCCCCACTTACTGCCCCCCCCACCCCCTTATTGACCCCTCCCCATATACTGACCCCCCCATATACTGCCCCCATATACTGACCCCCCCCATATACTGCGCCCCCCATATACTGACCCCCCCTTTATTCCCCCCCATATACTGACCCCCCCCATATACTGCCCCCCCCACTTACCCCCCCCATATACTGACCCCCCCCACCCCCATTTACTGCCCCCCCACTTACTCCCCATATTTACTGCCCCCCCAATATACTGCCCCCCCATTTACTCCCCCCCATATATACTGACCCCTCCCACCCCCATTTACTGCCCCCCCCATATACTGACCCCCCCCACCCCATTTACTGCCCCCATTTACTGACCCCCCCCATTTACTGCCCCCCCCTTTATTCCATTTACTCCCGCCCCATATACTGCCCCCCCCCACTTCCCTCATATATTGACCCCCGCCATATACTGACATCCCCCATATACTGACCCCCCCACCCCCTTATTGACCCCTCCCCCATATACTGACCCCCCCTTTATTCCCCCCCCATATACTGGCTCCCCCCATTTACTGCCCCCCCCATATACTGACCCCCCCCACTTACTCCCCCCATATACTGCCCCCCCCCATATACTGCCCCCCCATATACTGACCCCCCCTTTATCCCCCCCATATACTGACCCCCCCTTTATCCCCCCCATATACTGACCCCCCCATATACTGCCCCCCCCATATACTGACCCCCCCTTTACTGCCCCCATATACTGACCCCCCCCATATACTGACCCCCCCCCATATACTGCCCCCCCCTTTACTGCCCCATTTACTCCCCCCCCATATACTGACCCCCCCCACTTATTGCCCCCCCCATTTACTGCCCCCCATATACTGACCCCCCAATATACTGACCCCCCCCATATACTGACCCCTCCCCCATATACTGCCCCCATATACTGACCCCCCCTTTATCCCCCCCATATACTGCCCCCCCCATATACTGCCCCCCCATATACTTACCCCCCCCCACTTACTTCCCCCATATAATGCCCCCCCCCATATACTGCCCCCATATACTGCCCCCCCCCATATACTGACCCCCCCCCCCTTTATTCCCCCCCCCCAGCCGTGTCTGTCCCCACGTCGGTGTCGTTCTGCCCCTCCCCCCCCCACGCCGTGTTCGGGTTCCGTTCCGGCACCGCGCTGCTCTACGACCTGGATGCGGAGCGCCCCCTGCTGGCCATGGACGGGAACTGCAGCCGTGAGTCATCGGGGACCCCATAGGGGGAACACATTGAGGGACCCCATTGACCACATTGACCCTATAGACCCCAATATCCCCATTGTCCCCATAGACTCCATAGACCCCATTGCCCCCATTGACCCCAATGGCCCCAATGGCCCCATAGCCCCCAATGTTCTCATTGACCCCACTGACCCCATAGCCCCCATTGACCCCAATGGCCCCATTGACCCTATAGACCCCAATATCCCTATAGACCCCAATATCCCCATAGACCCTATAGACCCTATAACCCCCATTGACCCCATAGACCTCATAGACCCCATTGACCCTATAGACCCCAATATCCCCATAGACCCTATATCCCCCATTAACCCCATTGACCCTATAGACCCCATTGACCCTATATCCCCCATTAACCCCATTGACCCCATTACCCCCATTGACCCTATATCCCCCATTAACCCCATTATTCCCCCATTATCCCCCCATTGCCCCCATTATTTCCCCCACTGACCCCATTACCCCCATAGACCCTATATCCCCTGTTAACCCTATATCCCCCATTAACCCCATTATCCCCCCATTGCCCCCATTGCCCCTATAGACCCCATTGACCCCATTGACCCCATTGACCCCATTACCCCCATTGACCCCATTGACCCCATTGACCCCATTACCCCCATTGACCCCATTGACCCCATTGACCCCATATCCCCCATTACCCCCATTAACCCCATTCCCCCCCATTACCCCCATTGACCCCATTACCCCCATAGCCCACATTGCCCCCATTGACCCTATAGCCCCCATTAACCCCATTATTTCCCCCATAACCCCCATAGACCCCAATGCCCCCATAGCCCCCATAGCCCCCATTGACCCCATTGACCCTATAGCCCCCATGGACCCCATTGACCCCATTATCCCCCCATTGACCCCATTATTTTCCCCACTGACCCCATTATTTCCTCCATAGCCCCTATAGCCCCCATTGACCCTATAGCCCCCATTGACCCCAATGTCCCCATTACCCCCATTGACCCCATTATCCCCCATTGACCCCATAGCCTCCATAGCCCCCATTGACCCCATTGACCTCAATGCTCCCATTACCTCCATTGACCCCATAGACCCCATAGCCCCCATTGACCCCACTGTCCCTATAGACCCCAATATCCCCATAGACCCTATAGACCCTATAACCCCCATTGACCCCATTGTCCCCATAGACCCTATATCCCCCATTGACCCTATAGACCCCATTGACCCCATTGACCCCAATGCTCCCATTAACCCCATTGACACCATTATTTCCCCCATTGACCCCATTACCCCCCATTAACCCCATTATTTCTCCCATTGACCCCATAGCCCCCATTGACCCCATTACCCCCATTACCCCCATTACCCCCATTGACCCCATAGCCCCCATTAACCCTATTGACCCCATTAACCCCATTGACCCCAATGCCCCCATTAACCCCACTGACCCCATTATCCCCCATTGACCCTATAGACCCCACTGACCCCATATCCCCCATTGACCCCATAGACCCCATTGACCCTATAGACCCCATAGACCCCATAGACCCCATTGACCCCATTGACCCCATAGACCCTATATCCCCCATTGACCCCATATCCCCCATTACCCCCCATTACCCCCATTGACCCCATTATTCCCCCATTACCCCCATAGCCCCCATTACCCCCATTGACCCCATAGACCCCATTGACCCCATATCCCCCATTACCCCCATTAACCCCATTCCCCCCATTAACCCCATTATCCCCCATTGCCCCTATAGACCCCATTGACCCCATATCCCCCATTGACCCTATATCCCCTATTGCCCCCATTACCCCCATTAACCCCATATCCCCCATTAACCCCATTGACCCTATATCCCCCATAGACCCTATATCCCCCATAGACCCTATATCCCCCATTGACCCCAGTACCCCCCATTGACCCCATTATTTCCCCCACTGACCCCATTACCCCCATTGACCCTATAGACCCCAATATCCCCCATTGACCCCATATCCCCCATAGACCCTATATCCCCCATTGACCCCATATCCCCCATTATCCCCATTACCCCCCATTGCCCCTATATCCCCCATTGCCCCTATATCCCCCATTGACCCCATTATCCCCCATTGACCCCATTGACCCTATATCCCCCATTGCCCCTATATCCCCCATTGACCCCATTATCCCCATTGACCCCATTATCCCCCATTACCCCCATTGACCCCATTGACCCCATTGCCCCCATTGACCCTATAGACCCCAATATCTCCATAGACCCTATAGACCCTATATCCCCCATTGACCCCATATCCCCCATATCCCCCATAGACCCTATATCCCCCATTACCCCCATTAACCCCATTGCCCCCCATTACCCCCATTGACCCCATTAACCCCATAGCCCCCATTGACCCCATAGACCCCATTATTCCCCTATTGGCCCTATAGACCCCACTGACCCTATATCCCCCATTGACTCCAATGCCCCCATAGCCCCCACTGACCCCATTGACCCTATAGACCCCATTGACCCTATAGACCCCAATACCCCCATTACCCTCATTGACCCTATAGACCCCATTGACCCTATTCACCCCATAGCCCCCATAGCCCCCATAGCCCCCATTACCCCCATAGCCCCCATTGACCCCAATGCCCCCATTACCCCCATTGACCCCATAGACCCCATTGACCCCATATCCCCCATTACCCCCATTAACCCCATTCCCCCCCTTAACCCCATTATCCCCCATTGCCCCTATAGACCCCATTGACCCCATATCCCCCATTGACCCCATTACCCCCATTAACCCCATTGACCCTATATCCCCCATAGACCCTATATCCTCCATTGACCCCATATCCCCCATTGACCCCATTACCCCCCATTGACCCCATTATTTCCCCCACTGACCCCATTACCCCCATTGACTCTATAGACCCCATTGACCCCATAGACCCCATTGACCCCATTGCCCCTATATCCCCCATTAACCCCATTATTCCCCCCCAGCCCCCCCCCCCCTGTACCAGGTCGTCCCCCACCCGTCGCAGCCTCTGTCCATTACGGCCAATGAGGACGGAGCCATCCGCGTCATGGACCACAGGACAGGTTAATTAGCGGGGGTAATTAGTGGGGGGTTAATTAATGGGGGGTTAATTAACGGGGGTAATTAGTGGGGAATTAACGAGGGGGGTTAATTAACGGGGGTAATTAGTGGGGGATTAACGAGGGGGGCTTAATTAATGAGGGGAATTAGCGGGTGATTAATTAATGGGGGGTAATTAATGGGTGATTAATGGGTAATTAATGGGGGTAATTAATGGGTGATTAATGGGGGTAATTAGTGGGTAATTAGGGGGTAATTAATTGGGGGTAATTAGTGGGTAATTAATGCGGATAATTAGTGGGTGATTAATGGGGAATTAATGGGGTTAATTAATGGGGAAATAATGGGGGGAAATTAATGGGTAATTAATGGGGGTAATTAGTGGGTGATTAATGGGGGTAATTACTGGGTAATTAATTAATGGGGGGGGTTAAATAATGGGTAATTAACGGGGGTAATTAGTGGGTGATTAATGAGGATAATTAGTGGGTAATTAATTAATGGGGCGGTTAAATAACGGGTAATTAACGAGGGTAATTAGTGGGTGATTAATGGGTGGTAATTAGTGGGTAATTAATGGGGGTAATTAGTGGGTGATTAATGGGGGTGATTAATGGGGGGTAATTAGTGGGTAATTAATGAGGGGTAATTAGTGGGGAATTAATGGGGGTAATTAGTGGGTAATTAATGGGGGTAATTAATGAGGGGTAATTAGTGGGGAATTAATGAGGGGTAATTAATGGGTAATTAATGGGGGGTAATTAGTGGGTGATTAATGGGGGTAATTAGTGGGTAATTAATGGGGGGTAATTAGTGGGTAATTAATTGTCTGTAATTAGTGGGTAATTAATGAGGGGTGGTTAATAAAGGGGTAATTAATGGGGGCTGGTTAATGGGTAATTAATGGGGGGTAATTAGTTGGTGATTAATGGGGGTAATTAGTGGGTAATTAATGGGGGGTAATTAATGGAGGTAATTAGTGGGTAATTAACGGGGGTAATTAGTGGGTAATTAATGGGGAATGATTAGTGGGTAATTAATGAGGGGGTTAATTAATGGGGGGTTAATTAATGAGGGGGGTTAATTAATGTGGGGGTTAATGGTTAATTAATGAGGGGAGTTAATTAATGGTTAATTAATGAGGGGTTAGTGCTTAATTAATGAGGGGGAGTTAATGGGGGGGTTAATGGTTAATTAATGAGGGGGGTTAATTAATGGTTAATAAATGAGAGGTTAGTGGTTAATTAATGAGGGGGAGTTAATTAATGGGGGGGTTAATGGTTAATTAATGAGGGGGGTATAGTTAATGGGGGGGTTAATTAATGAGGGAGGGTTGATGAGGGGGGATAATTAAAGGGAGGATTAATTAATGAGGGGGGTATAATTAATGGGGGGGTTAATTAATGAGGGGGAGAGAGGTTAATTAATGGAGACAGGGGTTAATTAATGGGGGAGTTAATTAATGTGGTTAATTAATGAACTAATTGGGCTCATTAGCACTAATTGGGCCGCTATTAATTAGCGTTAATTAGCGTTAATCACCATGCCAGCTGTGGTGGTGCACTCCATGGTGGCTGCTAATTAGCGCTAATTAGCGTTAATTAGTGTTAATTACAGGAGCTGTGGTGCACTCCATGGTAGATGTTAGTGTTAATTATGTTAATTAACGTTAATTAGTGTTAATTACGTTAATTACAGGCACAGTGGTGCACTCCATGGTGGCTCACCTGGACGCCGTCACCTGTTTGGCCATTGACCCCAATGGGACCCACATGGTGTCAGGGAGTGAGTGAGACCCATAGAGACCCATAGAGACCCATAGAAACCCCATAGAGACCCCATAGAGACCCATAGAGACCCATAGAGACCCATAGAAACCCCATAGAGACCCATAGAGACCCATAGAAACCCCATAGAGACCCATAGAAACCCATAGAGACCCATAGAGACCCATAGAGACCCATAGAGCCCCATAGAAACCCCATAGAGACCCATAGAGACCCATAGAGACCCCATAGAAACCCCATAGAGACCCCATAGAGACCCATAGAGACCCATAGAAACCCATAGAGACCCATAGAGACCCCATAGAAACCCCATAGAGACCCATAGAGACCCATAGAGACCCATAGAGACCCATAGAAACCCCATAGAGACCCCATAGAGACCCATAGAGACCCATAGAGACCCATAGAAACCCCATAGAGACCCATAGAGACCCATAGAAACCCCATAGAGACCCATAGAAACCCATAGAGACCCATAGAGACCCATAGAGACCCATAGAGCCCCATAGAAACCCCATAGAGACCCATAGAGACCCATAGAGACCCCATAGAAACCCCATAGAGACCCCATAGAGACCCATAGAGACCCATAGAAACCCATAGAGACCCATAGAGACCCCATAGAAACCCCATAGAGACCCATAGAGACCCATAGAGACCCATAGAGACCCATAGAAACCCCATAGAGACCCATAGAGACCCCATAGAGACCCATAGAGACCCATAGAAACCCATAGAAACCCCATAGAGACCCATAGAGACCCATAGAAACCCCATAGAGACCCATAGAGACCCATAGAAACCCCATAGAGACCCATAGAAACCCCATAGAGACCCATAGAGACCCATAGAGACCCATAGAAACCCCATAGAGACCCATAGAGACCCATAGAGACCCATAGAGACCCATAGAAACCCCATAGAGACCCATAGAGACCCATAGAAACCCCATAGAGACCCATAGAAACCCATAGAGACCCATAGAGACCCATAGAGACCCATAGAGCCCCATAGAAACCCCATAGAGACCCATAGAGACCCATAGAGACCCCATAGAAACCCCATAGAGACCCCATAGAGACCCATAGAGACCCATAGAAACCCATAGAGACCCATAGAGACCCCATAGAAACCCCATAGAGACCCATAGAGACCCATAGAGACCCATAGAGACCCATAGAAACCCCATAGAGACCCCATAGAGACCCATAGAGACCCATAGAGACCCATAGAAACCCCATAGAGACCCATAGAGACCCATAGAAACCCCATAGAGACCCATAGAAACCCATAGAGACCCATAGAGACCCATAGAGACCCATAGAGCCCCATAGAAACCCCATAGAGACCCATAGAGACCCATAGAGACCCCATAGAAACCCCATAGAGACCCCATAGAGACCCATAGAGACCCATAGAGACCCATAGAGACCCATAGAGACCCATAGGAACCCATAGAGACCCATAGAGACCCATAGAGACACATAGAGACCCATAGAGACCCATAGAGACCCCATAGAGACCCATAGAGACCCATAGAAACCCCATAGAGACCCATAGAGACCCATAGAAACCCCATAGAAACCCCATAGAGACCCATAGAAACCCATAGAGACCCATAGAGACCCCATAGAGACCCATAGAAACCCCATAGAGACCCATAGAGACCCATAGAAACCCCATAGAGACCCATAGAGACCCATAGAGACCCATAGAAACCCCATAGAGACCCATAGAAACCCCATAGAGACCCATAGAGACCCATAGGGACCCATAGAGACCCATAGAGACCCATAGAAACCCATAGAGACCCATAGAGACCCATAGAGACCCATAGAGACCCATAGAAACCCCATAGAGACCCATAGAGACCCATAGAGACCCCATAGAGACCCATAGAGACCCATAGAGACCCCATAGAGACCCATAGAGACCCATAGAGACCCCATAGAAACCCCATAGAGACCCATAGAAACCCCATAGAGACCCCATAGAGACCCATAGAGACCCATAGAGACCCCATAGAAACCCATAGAAACCCCATAGAGACCCATAGAGACCCATAGAGACCCCATAGAGACCCATAGGGACCCATAGAGACCCATAGAGACCCATAGAAACCCCATAGAGACCCATAGAGACCCATAGAGACCCATAGGGACCCATAGAGACCCATAGAGACCCATAGAGACCCATAGAGACCCATAGAAACCCTATAGAGACCCATAGAGACCCATAGAGACCCATAGAGACCCATAGAGACCCATAGAGACCCCATAGAGACACATAGAGACCCATAGAGACCCATAGAGACCCCATAGAGACCCCATAGAGACCCATAGAGACCCATAGAAACCCATAGAGACCCCATAGAGACCCATAGAGACCCATAGAGACCCATAGAGACCCCATAGAGACCCATAGAGACCCATAGAGACCCATAGAGACCCATAGAGACCCATAGGGACCCATAGAAACCCCTTAGAGAAACCCCATAGAGAAACCCCATAGAGAAACCCCATAGAAACCCCATAGAGAAACCCCATAGAAACCCCATAGAGAAACCCCATAGAGAAACCCCATAGAAACCCCATAGAGAAACCATATAGGCGCACCCCATAGAGAAACCCTATAGGGACACCCCATAGACCCCATTGACCCTATAGACACCATTGACCCCATTGACCCCATTAACCCCATAGACCCCAACGCTCCCATTGACCCTATAGACCCCATAGACCCTATAGACCCCATAGACCCTATAGACCCCATTGCCGCCATAGACCCCATTGACCCCATAGACCCCATTCACCCCATAGACCCCATTGACCCTATAGACCCCATTGACCCTATAGACCCCACAGACCCCATTGATCCCATAGACTCTATAGACCCCATTGACCCTATTGACCCCATAGACCCCATAGACCCTATAGACCCCATAGACCCCATAGACCCTATAGACCCTATAGACCCCATTGACCCTATAGACCCCATTGACCCCATAGACCCCATTGACCCCATAGACCCCATAGACCCCATAGACCCTATAGACCCTATTGACCCCATTGACCCTATAGACCCCATTGACCCCATTGACCCCATTGACCCCATAGACCCCATAGACCCCATAGACCCTATAGACCCCATTGACCCTATAGACCCCATTGACCCCATTGACCCCATTGACCCCATAGACCCCATAGACCCCATAGACCCTATAGACCCCATTGACCCCATTGACCCCATTGACCCTATTGACCCCATAGACCCCATAGACCCCATAGACCCCATAGACTCTATAGACCCCATTGACCCCATAGACCCTATAGACCCTATAGACCCCATTGACCCTATAGACCCCATTGACCCCATAACCCCCATAGACCCCATTGACCCTATAGACCCCATTGACCCTATAGACCCCATGGACCCCATTGACCCCATTGACCCCATAGACCCCATTAACCCCATGGACCCCATTGACCCCATAGACCCCATTGACCCCATTGACCCCATAGACCCTATAGACCCCATTGACCCCATAGACCCCATAGACCCCATTGACCCCATTGACCCCATAGATCCCATAGACCCCATTGACCCTATAACCCCCATTGACCCTATTGACCCCATAGACCCCATTGACCCTATAGACCCCATTGTCCCCATAGACCACATTGACCCCATTAACCCCATAGACCCCATTGACCCCATAGACCCCATAGACCCTATAGACCCCATAGACCCCATTGACCCCATAGACCCCATTGACCCCATAGACCCCATAGACCCCATTGACCCCATAGACCCCATAGACCCCATAGACCCCATTGACCCCATTGACCCCATAGACCCCATAGACCCCATTGACCCCATAGACCCCATAGACCCCATTGACCCCATAGACCCCATAGACCCCATAGACCCCATAGACCCCATTGACCCCATAGACCCTATAGACCCCATTGACCCCATAGACCCTATAGACCCCATAGACCCCATAGTCCCCATTGACCCCATAGACCCCATAGACCCCATTGACCCCATAGACCCCATAGACCCCATTGACCCCATTGACCCCATAGACCCCATAGACCCCATTGACCCCATAGACCCCATAGACCCTATGGACCCCATAGACCCCATTGACCCTATAGACCCCATTGACCCCATAGACCCTATATACCCTATAGACCCCATAGACCCCATTGACCCCATAGACCCCATAGACCCCATAACCCCCATAGACCCCATAGACCCCATAGACCCCATAGACCCCATAGACCCTATAGACCCCATAGACCCCATAGTCCCCATTGACCCCATAGACCCCATTGACCCCATTAACCCCATAGACCCCATTGACCCCATAGACCCCATAGACCCTATAGACCCCATAGACCCCATTGACCCCATTAACCCCATAGACCCCATTGACCCCATAGACCCCATAGACCCCATTGACCCCATTGACCCCATAGACCCCATAGACCCCATAGACCCCATTGACCCCATTGACCCCATAGACCCCATTGACCCCATAGACCCCATAGACCCCATTGACCCCATTGACCCCATAGACCCCATAGACCCCATAGACCCCATTGACCCCATTGACCCCATAGACCCTATAGACCCCATTGACCCCATAGTCCCCATTGACCCCATAGACCCCATAGACCCCATTGACCCCATAGACCCCATTGACCCCATTGACCCCATAGACCCCATAGACCCCATTGACCCCATAGACCCCATAGACCCTATGGACCCCATAGACCCCATTGACCCTATAGACCCCATTGACCCCATAGACCCTATATACCCTATAGACCCCATAGACCCCATTGACCCCATAGACCCCATTGACCCCATAGACCCCATAGACCCCATAACCCCCATAGACCCCATAGACCCCATAGACCCCATAGACCCCATAGACCCCATAGACCCTATAGACCCCATAGACCCCATAGTCCCCATTGACCCCATAGACCCCATTGACCCCATTAACCCCATAGACCCCATTGACCCCATAGACCCCATAGACCCTATAGACCCCATAGACCCCATTGACCCCATTAACCCCATAGACCCCATTGACCCCATAGACCCCATAGACCCCATTGACCCCATTGACCCCATAGACCCCATAGACCCCATAGACCCCATTGACCCCATTGACCCCATTGACCCCATAGACCCCATTGACCCCATAGACCCCATAGACCCCATAGACCCCATAGACCCCATAGACCCCATTGACCCCATTGACCCCATAGACCCTATAGACCCCATTGACCCCATAGACCCTATAGACCCCATAGACCCCATAGTCCCCATTGACCCCATAGACCCCATAGACCCCATTGACCCCATAGACCCCATAGACCCCATTGACCCCATTGACCCCATAGACCCCATAGACCCCATTGACCCCATAGACCCCATAGACCCTATGGACCCCATAGACCCCATTGACCCTATAGACCCCATTGACCCCATAGACCCTATATACCCTATAGACCCCATAGACCCCATTGACCCCATAGACCCCATTGACCCCATAGACCCCATAGACCCCATAACCCCCATAGACCCCATAGACCCCATAGACCCTATAGACCCCATAGACCCCATAGTCCCCATTGACCCCATAGACCCCATAGACCCCATAGACCCCACTGACCCCATATATCCCATAATCCCCCGCAGGCCACGACTGCTCCGTCCGCCTTTGGCTCCTCCCACACCGGAAGTGCATCCAAGAACTTCCGGCCCACCGCCGGAAGTACGACGAGGCGGTGCAGGCCGCGGCCTTCCACCCATCCCGGCCGCTCTTTGCCACTGGAGGAGCGGACTCTATGGTCAAAGTCTATGTCTGACCGACACCACGTGACCACGGCCGGGGCCTACTCTTATTGCCCCCATTACATTGACCTGCCCCTTTAACTGCCCCATGGGGGGCAATTAAAGGGGGATGGGGCAGTTATGACACTACTGGGGGCAGTTAAGGTCTATGGGGGCAGTTAAGGCCCTATAGGGGGCAATTGGACCCTATTGGGGCAATTAAGGCCCTATTGGGGCATTTAAGGGCCTATAGGGGGCAGTTAAGGTCCTATAGGGGGCAATTATAACCCTATTGGGGCAGTTAAGGTCCCATAGGGGGCAGTTGAACCCTATTGGGGCAGTTAAGGTCCTACAGGGGGTAATTGGACCCTATTGGGGCAGTTAAGGCCCTATAGGGGGCAATTGGACCCTATTGGGGCAGCTGAGACCCTATTGGGGCAGTTAAGGTCTATAGGGGGCAGTTAAGTCCCATAGGGGGCAATTATGACCCTATTGGGGGCAGTTAAGGCCCTATAGGGGGCAATTGGACCCTATTAGGGGCAGGTAAGGTCTATAGGGGGCAATTGAGGTCCTATAGGGGGCAGTTGAGGCCCTATAGGGGGCAGTTGGACCCTATTGGGGCAGTTATGACCCTATAGGGGGCAGTTAAGATCCTATAAGGGGCAGTTGGACCCCCAGGGGCAGTTAAGGCCTATAGGGGGCAGTTAAGGTCTATAGGGGGCAATTGGACCCTATTGGGGCAGTTAAGGTCCTATAGGGGCAGTTAAGGGCCTATAGGGGGCAGTTAAGGTCTATGGGGGCAGTTAAGGCCCTATAGGGGGCAATTGGACCCTATTAGGGGCAGGTAAGGTCTATAGGGGGCAGTTAAGGCCCATAGGGGGCAATTATGACCCTATTGGGGCAGTTAAGGCCTTATAGGGGGCAGTTGAGGCCCTATAGGGGGCAATTGGACCCTGTTAGGGGCAGGTAAGGTCTATAGGGGGCAATTGAGGTCCTATAGGGGGCAGTTGAGGCCCTATAGGGGGCAATTGGACCCTATTGGGGCAGTTCAGGCCCTATAGGGGGCAATTAGACCCTATTGGGGCAGTTAAGGTCCTATAGGGGGCAGTTAAGATCCTATAGGGGGCAATTGGACCCTATTGGGGCAGTTAAGGTCCTATAGGGGGCAATTGGACCCTATTGGGGCTGTTAAGGTCCTATAGGGTGCAATTAAGGCCCTATAGGGGGCTGTTAAGGTCTATGGGGGCAGTTAAGGCCCTATAGGGGGCAATTGAGGTCCTATAGGGGGCAGTTAAGGCCCTATAGGGGGCAATTAGACCCTATTGGGGCAGTTAAGGTCCTATAGGGGGCAATTAAGGCCCTATAGGGGGCGGTTAAGGTCTATTGGGGCAGTTAAGGCCCTATAGGGGGCAATTGGACCCTATTGGGGCAGTTAAGGCCCTATAGGGGGCAATTGGACCCTATTAGGGGCAGGTAAGGTCTATAGGGGGCAGTTAAGGCCCATAGGGGGCAATTATGACCCTATTGGGGGCAGTTAAAGCCCTATTGGGGCAGTTAAGGCCCTATAGGGGGCAATTGGACCCTGTTAGGGGCAGGTAAGGTCTATAGGGGGCAATTGAGGCCCTATAGGGGGCAGTTGAGGCCCTATAGGGGGCAATTGGACCCTATTGGGGCAGTTAAGGTCCTATAGGGGGCAATTGGACCTTATTGGGGGCAGTTAAAGGCCCTATAGGGGGCAGTTAAGATCCTATAGGGGGCAATTAGACCCTATTGGGGCAGTTAAGGCCCTATAAGGGGCAATTGGACCCTATTGGGGGCAGTTAAGGTCCTATAGGGGGCAATTAAGGCCCTATAGGGGGCTGTTAAGGTCTATGGGGGCAGTTAAGGCCCTATAGGGGGAAGTTCTGACCCTATAGGGGGCAGTTAAGGCCCTATAGGGGGCAGTTCTGACCCTATAGGGGGCAATTAAGGCCCTATAGGGGGCAGTTCTGACCCTATAGGGGGCAGTTAAGGCCCTATAGGGGGCAATTGGACCCCCCCTATACAAGACCCCCCCCCAAATATGGGGACCCCCCCCCCCTCCAATATGGGACCCCTCCAGTGTGGGTCTGTGGGACCCACCCAATATAAAACCCCCCCCAATATGGGGACCCCTACCCAATTTGGGACCCCCCCCCATATGGGACCCCCCCAATATGGCCCCCCCCCCCCAATATTGGGACCACCCTCAATATGGGACCCCCCAATATGGGGACCCCCCCCCCCAATATTGGGACCCCCCCAATGTGGGTCTGTGGGACCCCCCCAATATTGGGACCCCTACCCAATATGGGACCCCCCCCCTATATGGGGACCCCCCCATTGTGGGTCTGTGGGACCCCCCCCATATGGGACCCCCCCATTGTGGGTCTGTGGGACCCCCCTCCTATATAAGACCCCCCCCCAATATGGGACCCCCCTATATGGGACCCCCCCCCAATATAAGACCCCCCCCCAGTATGGGACCCCCCCAATATGGGTCTGTGGGACCCCTCCCTATATGGGACCCCCCCCCAATATGGGGACCCCTCCCTATATGGGACCCCCCCAATATGGGGACCCCCCCTAATATGGTGACCCCCCCCCCCATATGGGACACCCCCAATGTGGGACCCCCCCCCAATATGGGGACCCCTACCCAATATGGGACCCCCCCAATGTGGGTCTGTGGGACCCCACCCCATATGGGACCCCCCCCCAATATGGGATCCCCCCCAATGTGGGACACCCCCCAATGTGGGTCTGTGGGACCCCCCCAATATAAGAGCCCCCCCAATATGGGGACCCCCCCAATATGGGTCTGTGGGACCCCCCCTATATAAGACCCCCCCCCAATATGGGACCCCCCAATATGGGTCTGTGGGACCCCCCCAATATTGGGACCCCTACCCAATATGGGACCCCCCCCCTATATGGGGACCCCCCCATTGTGGGTCTGTGGGACCCCCCCCATATAAGAACCCCCCCTATATGGGGACCCCCCCCCATATGTGAACCCCCATTGTGGGTCTGTGGGACCCCCCTCCTATATAAGACCCCCCCCCAATATGGGACCCCCCCAATATGGGGACCCCTACCCAATTTGGGACCCCCCCCCAATATGGGACCCCCCCCATTGTGGGTCTGTGGGACCCCCCCCCAATATAAGCCCCCCCCCCAATATGGGACCCCCCCATATGGGACCCCCCCCCCAATATGGGACCCCCCCCCTAATATGGGACCCCCCCTATATGGGGACCCCCCCATTGTGGGTCTGTGGGACCCCCCCCCCAATATGGGACCCCCCAATATTGGGACCCCCCCCCCAATATGGGACCCCCAACGACCCCCCCATTAACCCCCCCCCCCACTTTGGGGCCGCCCCCCTTATCACTGTGTGATAGTCCAGGCCCCCCCCCCATCCCATAATATCCCCTTTAAAGCCCCCCCCCCTTTTTATGGCCGGTTTTTATGGGGTATTTATTTGGGGTCGTGGATTATTTGGGGTTTTATTTGGGGTGGGGGGGGGGGGATCAATAAAGGACTTTGGTGAATGGTGTGTGATGGTTATGGGGGGATATGGGGTTATAGGGGGTATGGGGTTATGGGGTTATGGGGATATATGGGGTTATATGGGGTTATATGGGTTATATGGGGTTATATGGGGTATATGGGGTTATGGGGTTATATGGGGTTATATGGGGTTATATGGGGTGATATGGGGTTATATGGGGTGATATGGGGTTATATGGGGTTATATGGGGTTATATGGGGGTTATATGGGGTTATATGGGGTTATATGGGGCTATATGGGGTTATATGGGGTTATATGGGGCTATATAGGGTTATATGGGGTTATATGGGGGTATATGGGGTTATATGGGGTTACATGGGGTTATATGGGGTTATATGGGGTGATATGGGGTTATATGGGGTTATATGGGGTGATATGGGGTTATATGGGGTTATATGGGGTTATATGGGGTTATATGGGGCTATATGGGGTTATATGGGGTTATATGGGGTTATATGGGGGGATATATGGGGTTATATGGGGTTATATGGGGGTATATGGGGTTATATGGGGACATATGGGGTTATATGGGGACATATGGGGTTATATGGGGTTATATGGGGTTATATGGGGGGATATATGGGGTTATATGGGGTTATATGGGGTGATATGGGGACATATGGGGTTATATGGGGTTATATGGGGTTATATGGGGTTATGGGGTTATATGGGGTTATATGGGGGTATATGGGGTTATATGGGGTTATATGGGGGTATATGGGCTTATATGGGGTTATATGGGGACATATGGGGTTATATGGGGGTATATGGGGTTATATGGGGTGATATGGGGTTATATGAGGTTTTATAGGGTTATATGGGGTGATATGGGGTTATATGGCGGTATATGGGGTTATATGGGATCTATGGGGTTATATGGGGTTATATGGGGTTATATGGGGTTATATGGGGTATATGGGGTTATATGGGGTTATATGGGGCTATATGGGGTTATATGGGGTTATATGGGGTTATATGGGGTGATATGGGGTTACATGGGGTTATATGGGGTTATATGGGGGTTATATGGGGTTATATGGGGGTATATGGGGTTATATGGGGTTATATGGGGTTATATGGGGGTATATGGGGTTATATGGGGCTATATGGGGCTATATGGGGTTATATGGGGCTATATGGGGTTATATGGGGGATATAGGGGGTTATATGGGGTTATATGGGGGTATATGGGGTTATGTGGGGTTATATGGGGGATATAGGGGGTTATATGGGGTTATAGGGGGTTATATGGGGTTATATGGGGTTATGGGGTTATATGGGCTTATATGGGGTTATATGGGGTTATATGGGGTTATAGGGTTATTGGGTTATGGGGTTATGGGGTTATTGGGGTTATTGGGGTTATATGGAGGATGTATGGGGTTATATGGGGTTATATGGGGGATATATGGGGTTATATGGGGTTATATGGGGTTATATGGGGCTATATAGGGTTATATGGGGTTATATGGGGTTATATGGGGTTATATGGGGGTATATGGGGTTATATGGGGGGATATATGGGGTTATATGGGGTTATATGGGGTGATATGGGGTTACATGGGGTTATATGGGAGTATATGGGGTGATATGGGGTTATATGGGGTTATGGGGTTATATGGGGTTATATGGGGTGATATGGGGTTTTATAGGGTTATATGGGGTTATATGGGGTGATATGGGGTTATATGGGGTTATATGGGGTGATATGGGGTTATATGGGGTTATGGGGTGATATGGGGCTATATGGGGTTATATGGGGGTATATGGGGTTATATGGGGTTATATGGGGTTATGGGGTTATAGGGGGTTATGGGGTTATGGGGTTATTGGGTTTATGGGGTTATGGGGTTTATGGGGTTATGGGGGGGTTATGGGGTTATTGGGGTTATGGGGTTATGGGGTTATATGGGGTCTCGTAGGGCAGCGTTGATCCCGTTGCCCCCCCCGGTCCCATCGGTGCCGCCCGTCGCTCCCCCCCTATAGGGGCCCCTCCCGCCCCACATCCCGCCCCCCCCACGTGGCCGTTCCGCCCCCTCCCCCATAACCCCCCCCCCCCCCCCAGTGTCCTCTGTGCCCCCCCGGCAAGGACGGAGCGACCATGAACAGAGCGATACGGGTGGGGGGGGCTATGGGGCGCTATGGGGCGCTATGGGGCGCTATGGGGCGCTATGGGGCGCTATGGGGCTCTATGGGGCGCTATGGGGCGCTATGGGGTGGGGGGGGCTCTATGGGGCGCTATGGGGAGACTATAGGGTGGGGGGGGCTCTATGGGGCGCTATGGGGCGGGGGGGGCCCTATGGGGTGGGGGGCTCTATGGTCTATGGGGCGCTATGGGGCGGGGGGAGACTATAGGGTGGGGGGGGCTCTATGGGGCGCTATGGGGCGGGGGGAGACTATAGGGTGGGGGGCGCTATGGTCTATGGGGCGCTATGGGGCGGGGGGAGACTATAGGGTGGGGGGCTCTATGGTCTATGGGGCGCTATGGGGCGGGGGGCGCTATGGGGTGGGGGGCTCTATGGGGCTGAGGGGTCCTATGGGGTATGGGGCGTTATGGGGCTCTATGGGGCTGAGGGGTCCTATGGGGTATGGGGCGTTATGGGGCGCTATGGGGCTGAGGGGCCCTATGGGGTATGGGGCGTTATGGGGCTCTATAGGGTGGGGGGGGACTATAGGGTGGGGGTCTCTATGGGGTGGGGGGGCTCTATGGGGCGCTATGGGGTGGGGGGAGACTATAGGGTGGGGGGCTCTATGGTCTATGGGGCGCTATGGGGCGGGGGGCGCTATGGGGTGGGGGGCTCTATGGGGCTGAGGGGTCCTATGGGGTATGGGGCGTTATGGGGCTCTATGGGGCTGAGGGGTCCTATGGGGTATGGGGCGTTATGGGGCTCTATGGGGCTGAGGGGTCCTATGGGGTATGGGGCGTTATGGGGCTCTATGGGGTGGGGGGAGACTATAGGGTGGGGGTCCCTATGGGGTGTGGGGCGCTATGGGGTGTGGGGGGGCTGGGGGCTGTGGGGGGGCCCTATGGGGTATGGGGCTCTATGGGGCGCTATGGGGCGGGGGGAGACTATAGGGTGGGGGGCTCTATGGGGCTGAGGGGTCCTATGGGGTATGGGGCGTTATGGGGCGCTATGGGCCGGGGGGGGACTATAGGGTGGGGGTCCCTATGGGGTGTGGGGCGCTATGGGGTGTGGGGGGGCCCTATGGGGTATGGGGCGTTATGGGGCTCTATAGGGTGGGGGGGGACTATAGGGTGGGGGTCCCTATGGGGTGGGGGGGCTCTATGGGGCGCTATGGGGTGGGGGGAGACTATGGGGTGGGGGGCTCTATGGGGCTGAGGGGTCCTATGGGGTATGGGGCGTTATGGGGCTCTATGGGGCTGAGGGGTCCTATGGGGTATGGGGCGTCATGGGGCTCTATGGGGCGGGGGGCGCTATGGGGTGGGGGGCTCTATGGTCTATGGGGCGCTATGGGGCGGGGGGAGACTATAGGGTGGGGGGCTCTATGGGGCTGAGGGGTCCTATGGGGTATGGGGCGTTATGGGGCTCTATAGGGTGGGGGGAGACTATAGGGTGGGGGTCCCTATGGGGTGGGGGGGGCTCTATGGGGCGCTATGGGGTGGGGGGAGACTATGGGGTGGGGGGCTCTATGGGGCTGAGGGGTCCTATGGGGTATGGGGCGTTATGGGGCTCTATGGGGTGGGGGGAGACTATAGGGTGGGGGTCCCTATGGGGTGGGGGGGGCTCTATGGGGCGCTATGGGGTGGGGGGAGACTATGGGGTGGGGGGCTCTATGGGGCTGAGGGGTCCTATGGGGTATGGGGCGTTATGGGGCTCTATGGGGTGGGGGGAGACTATAGGGTGGGGGTCCCTATGGGGTGGGGGGGCTCTATGGGGCGCTATGGGGCGGAGGGCGCTATGGGGTGGGGGGCTCTATGGGGCTGAGGGGTCCTATGGGGTATGGGGCGTTATGGGGCTCTATGGGGTGGGGGGAGACTATAGGGTGGGGGTCCCTATGGGGCGTTATGGGGCGCTATGGGGTATGGGGCGCTATGGGGCGGGGGGCTCTATGGGGTGGGGGGCTCTATGGTCTATGGGGCGCTATGGGGCGGGGGTCTTTATGGGGTGTGTGGGGGGGGCCCTATGGGGTATGGGGCCCTATGGGGTATGGGGCGCTATGGGGCGGGGGGCTCTATGGGGTGGGGGGCTCTATGGTCTATGGGGCGCTATGGGGCGGGGGTCTTTATGGGGTGTGTGGGGGGGGGGCCCTATGGGGTATGGGGCTCTATGGGGTGGTGGGCTCTATAGGGTGGGGGGCACTATGGGGTATGGGGCTCTATGGGGTGGGGGGCTCTATAGGGTGGGGGGCACTATGGGGTGGGGGGGGGCTATGGGGTATGGGGCTCTATGGGGTGGGGGTCCCTATGGGGTATGGGGTGCTATGGGGTCTGGGGCGCTATGGGGTGGGGGGACCTATAGGGTGGGGGGCTCTATGGGGGGGGGACCATAGGGTCGGGGTCCCTATGGGGTGTGGGGCGCTATGGGGTCTGGGGCGCTATGGGGTGGGGGCTATACAGTGGGGGTCCCTATGGGGTGGGGGGGGGACTGTAGGGTGGGGGTCCCTATAGGGTTGGGGGAGCTGTGGGGGTCCCTATGGGGTATGGGGCGCTATGGGGTAGGGGGGGACTATAGGGTGGGGATTTCTATGGGGTGGGGGGCGTCTGTGGGGTAGGGGGCTATATGGGGTGGGGGGTCCCTATGGGGTATGGGGTGCTATGGGGTGGGGGGCTCTATAGGGTGGGGGGGCGTTGTGGGCTGGGGACTCTATGGGGTGGGGGAGACTATGAGCTATGGGCTCTATAGGGTGGGGGGGACACTATGGGGTGGGGGGACTATGGGAGGGGGGGGGGGCTATGGGGTGGGGGGGGCTCTAAGGGGTAGGGGGGACACTATGGGGCGGGGGGCTCTATGGGGTGGGGGTCCCTATAGGGTGGGGAGGCTCTATGGGGTATGGGGCGCTATGGGATGGGGGGGGAATTATAGGGTGGGGGTCCCTATGGGGTGGGGGGGACTTTGGGGTATGGGGCGCTATGGGGTACGGGACTCTATGGGGTGGGGAGGACCCTAGGGGGTGGGGGTCCCTATGGGTTATGGGGCGCTATGGGGTGGGGGACTATAGGGTGGGGGGTGTCTGTGGGGTATGGGGTGCTATGGGGTGGGGGGCTCTATGGGGTGACGGGGTCGCCTATGGGGTGGGGGGGCCTATGGGTTGCCATGGGGTGAGGGGGGCTCCCTATAGGGCGCTATGGGGTGAGGAGGGGTTCCTATGGGGTGCTATGGGGTGAGGGGGGGGTCACTATGGGTCTCTATGGGGTGTGGGGGGGTTCCTATGGGGCTGGGGGCCCTATGGGGTGTGTGGGGGACTTTTATGGGGTGGGAGGGCACTATGGGGTGAGGGGGGGATCCCTATGGGGCTGGGGGGCTTCCTATGGGGTGGAGGTTCCTATAGGGCGCTATGGGGTGGGGATCACTATGGGGTGGTAGTTCCCTATGGGTCTCTATGGGGTGTGGGGGGTCTCTATGGGGTGGGGGTCTCTATGGGGTGGGGTCTCTATGGGGTGGGGGTCTCTATGAGGTGGGTCTCTCTATGGGGTGGGGGTCACTATAGGGTGGGGGTCTCTATAGGGTGGGGGTCTCTCTATGGGGTGAGGTCTCTCTATGGGGTGGGGTCTCTCTATGGGGTGGGGGTCTCTATGGGGTGGGGGTCTCTCTATGGGGTGGGGGTCTCTATGGGGTGGGTCTCTCTATGGGGTGGGGGTCTCTATGGGGTGGGGGTCTCTTTATGGGGTCTCTCTATGGGGTGGGGGTCTCTATGGGGTGGGGTCTCTATGGGGTGGGGGTCTCTATGGGGCGGGGTCTCTCTATGGGGCGCTATGGGGCAGGGTCTCTCTATGGGTCTCTATGGGGCAGGGTCTCTCTATGGGGTCTCTATGGGGCAGGGTCTCTCTATGGGGCAGGGTCTCTCTATGGGGCGGGGTCTCTCTATGGGGTGGGGGTTCCCTATGGGTCTCTATGGGGCGGGGTCTCTCTATGGGGCAGGGGTCTCTATGGGGCAGGGTCTCTATGGGGCAGGGGTCTCTATGGGGCAGGGGTCTCTCTATGGGTCTCTATGGGGCAGGGTCTCTCTATGGGTCTCTATGGGGCAGGGTCTCTCTATGGGGCAGGGTCTCTCTATGGGTCTCTATGGGGCAGGGTCTCTCTATGGGTCTCTATGGGGCAGGGTCTCTCTATGGGGCAGGGTCTCTCTATGGGTCTCTATGGGGCAGGGTCTCTCTATGGGGCAGGGTCTCTCTATGGGGCAGGGGTCTCTCTATGGGGCAGGGTCTCTCTATGGGGCAGGGTCTCTCTATGGGGCAGGGTCTCTATGGGTCTCTATGGGTCTCTATGGGGCAGGGTCTCTCTATGGGTCTCTATGGGGCAGGGTCTCTCTATGGGGCAGGGTCTCTCTATGGGGCAGGGTCTCTATGGGTCTCTATGGGGCAGGGTCTCTCTATGGGTCTCTATGGGGCAGGGTCTCTCTATGGGGCAGGGGTCTCTATGGGTCTCTATGGGGCAGGGGTCTCTATGGGTCTCAGGGTCTCTCTATGGGTCTCTATGGGGCAGGGTCTCTCTATGGGGCAGGGTCTCTCTATGGGGCAGGGTCTCTATGGGTCTCTATGGGGCAGGGTCTCTCTATGGGTCTCTATGGGGCAGGGTCTCTCTATGGGGCAGGGGTCTCTATGGGTCTCTATGGGGCAGGGGTCTCTATGGGTCTCTATGGGGCAGGGGTCTCTATGGGTCTCTCTATGGGGCAGGGTCTCTCTATGGGGCAGGGTCTCTCTATGGGGCGGGGTCTCTCTATGGGGCAGGGTCTCTATGGGGTGGGGTCTCTATGGGGTGGGTCTCTCTATGGGGCGGGGTCTCTCTATGGGGTGGGGTCTCTCTATGGGCCGGGGTCTCTCTATGGGGCGGGGTCTCTATGGGGCGGGGTCTCTCTATGGGGCAGGGGTCTCTCTATGGGGCAGGGTGTCTCTATGGGGCAGGGTGTCTCTATGGGGCAGGGTCTCTCTATGGGGTCTCTCTATGGGGCGGGGTCTCTCTATGGGGGGTCTCTCTATGGGTCTCTATGGGGCAGGGTCTCTCTATGGGGCAGGGTCTCTATGGGGCAGGGTCTCTATGGGTCTCTATGGGGCAGGGTCTCTCTATGGGGCAGGGTCTCTCTATGGGGTCTCTCTATGGGGCGGGGTCTCTCTATGGGTCTCTCTATGGGGCAGGGGTCTCTCTATGGGGCAGGGTCTCTCTATGGGTCTCTATGGGGCAGGGTCTCTCTATGGGGTCTCTCTATGGGGCAGGGGTCTCTATGGGTCTCTATGGGGCAGGGGGTCTCTCTATGGGGCGGGGTCTCTCTATGGGGTCTCTCTATGGGGCAGGGGTCTCTCTATGGGGCGGGGTCTCTCTATGGGGCAGGGTCTCTCTATGGGGCGGGGTCTCTCTATGGGGCGCTATGGGGCAGGGTCTCTCTATGGGGCAGGGTCTCTCTATGGGGCAGGGGTCTCTCTATGGGGCGGGGTCTCTCTATGGGGCAGGGTCTCTCTATGGGTCTCTATGGGTCTCTATGGGGCAGGGTCTCTCTATGGGTCTCTATGGGGCAGGGTCTCTCTATGGGTCTCTATGGGGCGGGGTCTCTCTATGGGGTCTCTCTATGGGTCTCTATGGGGCAGGGTCTCTCTATGGGGCGGGGTCTCTCTATGGGGCGGGGTCTCTCTATGGGTCTCTATGGGGCAGGGGTCTCTATGGGGCAGGGTCTCTATGGGTCTCTATGGGGCAGGGTCTCTATGGGTCTCTATGGGGCAGGGTCTCTCTATGGGTCTCTATGGGGCAGGGGTCTCTCTATGGGGCAGGGGTCTCTATGGGTCTCTATGGGGCAGGGTCTCTCTATGGGGCAGGGTCTCTATGGGTCTCTATGGGGCAGGGTCTCTCTATGGGTCTCTATGGGGCAGGGGTCTCTCTATGGGGCAGGGGTCTCTATGGGTCTCTATGGGGCAGGGTCTCTCTATGGGTCTCTATGGGGCAGGGTCTCTCTATGGGGCAGGGTCTCTCTATGGGGCAGGGTCTCTCTATGGGTCTCTATGGGTCTCTATGGGGCAGGGTCTCTCTATGGGTCTCTATGGGGCGGGGTCTCTCTATGGGGCAGGGTCTCTCTATGGGGCGCTATGGGGCAGGGTCTCTCTATGGGGCAGGGTCTCTATGGGGCAGGGTCTCTATGGGTCTCTATGGGGCAGGGTCTCTCTATGGGGCAGGGTCTCTCTATGGGTCTCTATGGGGCGGGGTCTCTATGGGTCTCTATGGGGTGGGTCTCTCTATGGGGCAGGGTCTCTATGGGTCTCTATGGGGCAGGGGGTCTCTCTATGGGGCAGGGTCTCTCTATGGGTCTCTATGGGGCAGGGTCTCTCTATGGGGCAGGGTCTCTCTATGGGTCTCTATGGGGCAGGGGGTCTCTATGGGGCGGGGTCTCTCTATGGGGCAGGAGTCTCTCTATGGGGCGGGGTCTCTCTATGGGGCAGGGTCTCTCTATGGGTCTCTATGGGGCGGGGTCTCTCTATGGGGCAGGGTCTCTCTATGGGTCTCTATGGGGCAGGGTCTCTATGGGTCTCTATGGGGCAGGGTCTCTCTATGGGGCAGGGTCTCTCTATGGGGCAGGGGTCTCTATGGGTCTCTATGGGGCAGGGTCTCTATGGGGCAGGGTCTCTCTATGGGGCAGGGTCTCTCTATGGGGCAGGGTCTCTATGGGGCAGGGTCTCTCTATGGGGCAGGGTCTCTCTATGGGTCTCTATGGGGCAGGGTCTCTCTATGGGGCAGGGGTCTCTATGGGTCTCTATGGGGCAGGGTCTCTCTATGGGTCTCTATGGGGCAGGGTCTCTCTATGGGGCAGGGTCTCTCTATGGGTCTCTATGGGGCAGGGTCTCTATGGGTCTCTATGGGTCTCTATGGGGCAGGGTCTCTCTATGGGTCTCTATGGGGCAGGGTCTCTCTATGGGTCTCTATGGGGCAGGGTCTCTCTATGGGGCAGGGGTCTCTATGGGTCTCTATGGGGCAGGGGGTCTCTCTATGGGTCTCTATGGGGCAGGGGTCTCTATGGGTCTCTATGGGGCAGGGTCTCTATGGGTCTCTATGGGGCAGGGTCTCTCTATGGGGCAGGGTCTCTCTATGGGTCTCTATGGGGCAGGGTCTCTATGGGTCTCTATGGGTCTCTATGGGGCAGGGTCTCTCTATGGGTCTCTATGGGGCGGGGTCTCTCTATGGGGCAGGGTCTCTCTATGGGTCTCTATGGGGCAGGGTCTCTATGGGTCTCTATGGGGCAGGGTCTCTCTATGGGGCAGGGTCTCTCTATGGGGCAGGGGTCTCTATGGGTCTCTATGGGGCAGGGTCTCTATGGGGCAGGGTCTCTCTATGGGGCAGGGTCTCTCTATGGGGCAGGGTCTCTATGGGGCAGGGTCTCTCTATGGGGCAGGGTCTCTCTATGGGTCTCTATGGGGCAGGGTCTCTCTATGGGGCAGGGGTCTCTATGGGTCTCTATGGGGCAGGGTCTCTCTATGGGTCTCTATGGGGCAGGGTCTCTCTATGGGGCAGGGTCTCTCTATGGGTCTCTATGGGGCAGGGTCTCTATGGGTCTCTATGGGTCTCTATGGGGCAGGGTCTCTCTATGGGTCTCTATGGGGCAGGGTCTCTCTATGGGTCTCTATGGGGCAGGGTCTCTCTATGGGGCAGGGGTCTCTATGGGTCTCTATGGGGCAGGGGGTCTCTCTATGGGTCTCTATGGGGCAGGGGTCTCTATGGGTCTCTATGGGGCAGGGTCTCTATGGGTCTCTATGGGGCAGGGTCTCTCTATGGGGCAGGGTCTCTCTATGGGTCTCTATGGGGCAGGGTCTCTATGGGTCTCTATGGGTCTCTATGGGGCAGGGTCTCTCTATGGGTCTCTATGGGGCAGGGTCTCTCTATGGGGCAGGGTCTCTCTATGGGGCAGGGTCTCTCTATGGGTCTCTATGGGGCAGGGTCTCTCTATGGGTCTCTATGGGGCAGGGTCTCTCTATGGGGCAGGGTCTCTCTATGGGTCTCTATGGGGCAGGGTCTCTCTATGGGTCTCTATGGGGCAGGGTCTCTATGGGGCAGGGGTCTCTCTATGGGTCTCTATGGGTCTCTATGGGGCAGGGTCTCTCTATGGGTCTCTATGGGTCTCTATGGGGCAGGGTCTCTCTATGGGTCTCTATGGGGCAGGGTCTCTCTATGGGGCAGGGTCTCTCTATGGGGCAGGGTCTCTCTATGGGTCTCTATGGGGCAGGGTCTCTCTATGGGGCAGGGTCTCTATGGGGCAGGGGTCTCTATGGGTCTCTATGGGGCGGGGTCTCTCTATGGGGCAGGGTCTCTCTATGGGTCTCTATGGGGCAGGGTCTCTCTATGGGTCTCTATGGGGCAGGGTCTCTCTATGGGGCAGGGTCTCTCTATGGGTCTCTATGGTTCTCTATGGGGCAGGGTCTCTATGGGGCAGGGTCTCTCTATGGGTCTCTATGGGGCAGGGTCTCTCTATGGGTCTCTATGGGGCAGGGTCTCTCTATGGGTCTCTATGGGTCTCTATGGGGCAGGGTCTCTATGGGGCAGGGTCTCTCTATGGGTCTCTATGGGGCAGGGTCTCTCTATGGGTCTCTATGGGGCAGGGTCTCTATGGGGCAGGGTCTCTCTATGGGTCTCTATGGGGCAGGGTCTCTCTATGGGTCTCTATGGGGCAGGGTCTCTCTATGGGGCAGGGTCTCTATGGGTCTCTATGGGGCAGGGTCTCTCTATGGGGTCTCTCTATGGGGCAGGGTCTCTCTATGGGGCAGGGGTCTCTATGGGTCTCTATGGGGCAGGGTCTCTCTATGGGGCAGGGTCTCTCTATGGGGCAGGGTCTCTCTATGGGTCTCTATGGGGCAGGGTCTCTCTATGGGGCAGGGTCTCTCTATGGGGCAGGGTCTCTCTATGGGGCAGGGTCTCTCTATGGGGTCTCTCTATGGGGCCGGCTCTGACCCATAGCTGCTCCCCCCCCCCCCCACATTCAGGCTGTTCCTATGGGGCTCCTGCGCCCCCCCGCGGCCCCACGGCGCATCCACAACCAGGTCAAGGAGCATCAGAAGCATTTCCAGGTCATTAACTAATTAATTAGGTTAATTAATTAGGTTAATTAATTAGGTTAATTAATTAGGTTAATTAATTAATTGGGGTGGTTAATTAGTTGGAGCCGTGGTTATGTTAATTAGGGGCTGTCAGTTAATTGGGCTGGGGTTAATTAATTGGGGTCGATTAATTAGTGTGGTTAATTAATTGGGGTTAATTAATGTGGGTTAATTAATCCGGGTTAATTAATTGGTGTGGTTAATTAATGGGGTGGTGGTTAATTAGTCAGCAGGGGGGTTAATTAATTGGGGTTAATTAATTAATTGGGGTTAATTAATTAATTGGGGTTAATTAATTAATTGGTGTGGTTAATTAATGGGGTGGTGGTTAATTAGTCGGGGAGGTTAATTAATTGGGGTTAATTAATTGGGGTTAATTAATTAATTGGTGTGGTTAATTAATTGGGGTCGATTAATTGGTGTGGTTAATTAATTGGGGTTTATTAATATGGGTTAATTAATCAATTGGGGTTAATTAATTAATTGGTGTGGTTAATTAATGGGGTGGTGGTTAATTAGTCAGGGAGGTTAATTAGTTGGGGTTAATTAATTAGTTGGGGTTAATTAATTAATTGGGGTTAATTAATTAATTGGTGTGGTTAATTAGTTGGGGACGATTAATTGGTGTGGTTAATTAATTGGGGTTTATTAATATGGGTTAATTAATCAATTGGGGTTAATTAGTTAATTGGGGTGGTTAATTAATGGGGTGGTGGTTAATTAGTCGGCGGGGAGGTTAATTAATTGGGGTTAATTAATTAATTGGGGGATAATTAATTAATTGGTGTGGTTAATTAGTTGGGGTTATTTGAGGATAATTAGTGTGGTTAATGAATTAATTGGGGTTAATGAATTAATTAGGGTTAATTAATTAATTGGGGATTAATTAATTGCTGCAGACAATTAATTGGGGTTAATTAGTTGGGGTTAATTAATTAGTTGGAGTCAATTGGGGTTAATTAGTTGGAGTTAATTAATTAGTCGGTATCAATTAATTGGGCTTAATTAATTCATTGGTGATGGTTAATTAATTAGGGTTAATTAATTGGTGATGGTTAATTAGTTAGGGTTAATTAATTAATTAATTTGTGATGGTTAATTAATTGGGGTTAATTAATTAATTAATTTGTGATGGTTAATTAATTGGGGTTAATTATTCAGCGTGGTCAATTAATTGGGGTGCGGTTACTTAATTGGGGGGGGTGTAATTAATTGAGGGTTAATTAATGACTTGGGGTTAATAATGAATTGGGGTTAATTAATTAATGGGGTTAATTAATTAATTAATTGGTGAAGCTTAATTAATTGGGGTTAATTAGTCAGCGTGGTCAATTAATTGGGGTGCGGTTACTTAATGAATTGGGGTTAATGAATGAATCGGGGTTAATTAATTAATGAATTGGGGTTAATTAATGAATTGGGGTTAATTAATTAATTGGTGATGGTTAATTAATTGGGGTTAATTAATTAATTGGTGATGGTTAATTAATTGGGGTTAATTAATTAATTGGTGATGGTTAATTAATTGGGGTGCTGTTACTTAATGAATTGGGGTTAATGAATGAATCGGGGTTAATTAATTAATGAATTGGGGTTAATTAATGAATTAATTAGCGTTAATTACTGGTTCCATAGGAGGACAATGGTCTCCCCGTTCACCTCAAGGGGGGGGCGCTGGACTCGGCCTTGTACCATGTGACCACGGCGATCTGCTGCCTGGGTACGGCCCATAGGGACACATAGAGCCCCATAGAGATACATAGAGCCCCATAGAGATACATAGAGCCCCATAGAGATACATAGGGACCCATAGAGACCCCATAGAGACCCATAGAGACCCATAGAGCCCCATAGGGACCCATAGAGACCCATAGAGACCCATAGAGACCCCATAGAGACCCATAGAGACCCATAGAGACCCATAGAGACCCATAGAGCCCCATAGGGACCCATAGAGACCCCATAGAGACCCATAGGGACCCATAGGGACCCATAGGGACCCATAGGGACCCATAGAGACCCCATAGAGACCCATAGAGATACATAGGGACCCATAGGGACCCATAGAGCCCCATAGAGACCCATAGAGCCCCATAGGGACCCATAGAGACCCCATAGAGACCCATAGGGACCCATAGGGACCCATAGGGACCCATAGAGACCCCATAGAGACCCCATAGAGAGACATAGAGACCCATAGAGACCCCATAGAGACCCCATAGAAACACCATAGAGACCCCATAGAGACCCATAGAGACCCCATAGAGACCCCATAGGGACCCATAGAGACCCATAGAGACCCATAGAGACCCATAGAGACCCCATAATAACCCCATAGAGACCCCATAGAGACCCATAGAGACCCATAGAGACCCCATAGAGATCCATAGAGAGACATAGAGACCCATAGAGACCCCATAGAGACCCATAGAGACCCATAGAGACCCATAGAGACCCATAGGGACCCATAGGGACCCATAGGAACCCATAGAGACCCATAGGGACCCATAGAGACCCATAGAGACCCATAGGGACCCATAGAGACCCATAGGGACCCATAGAGACCCATAGAGACCCATAGGGACCCATAGAGACCCATAGAGACCCATAGGGACCCATAGGGACCCATAGGGACCCATAGAGACCCATAGAGACCCATAGGGACCCATAGAGACCCATAGAGACCCAAAGGGACCCATAGGGACCCATAGAGACCCATAGGGACCCATAGGGACCCATAGAGACCCATAGAGCCCCATAGGGACCCATAGAGACACATAGGGACCCATAGGGACCCATAGGGACCCATAGGGACCCATAGGGACCCATAGAGACCCATAGAGACCCATAGGGAGCCATAGAGACCCATAGAGACCCATAGAGACCCATAGAGACACATAGAGACCCATAGAGACCCATAGAGACCCATAGAGACCCAAAGGGACCCATAGGGACCCATAGAGACCCATAGGGACCCATAGGGACCCATAGAGACCCATAGAGCCCCATAGGGACCCATAGAGACACATAGGGACCCATAGGGACCCATAGGGACCCATAGGGACCCATAGGGACCCATAGAGACCCATAGAGACCCATAGGGAGCCATAGAGACCCATAGAGACCCATAGAGACCCATAGAGACACATAGAGACCCATAGAGACCCATAGGGACCCATAGAGATACATAGGGACCCATAGGGACCCATAGAGACCCCATAGAGACCCATAGGGACCCATAGAGACCCATAGAAACCCCATAGAGACCCCATAGAGACCCATAGAGACCCATAGGGACCCATAGAGACCCATAGGGACCCATAATAACCCCATAGAGACCCATAGGGACCCATAATAACCCCATAGAGCCCCATAGAGATACATAGGGACCCATAGAGATACATAGGGACCCATAGGGACCCATAGAGACCCATAGGGACCCATAGGGACCCATAGAGCCCCATAGAGATACATAGAGACCCATAGAAACCCATAGGGACCCCATAGAGACCCATAGAGACCCATAGGGACCCATAGAGACCCATAGGGACCCATAGAGAGCCATAGAGACCCATAGGGACCCATAGAGACCCATAGGGACCCATAGGGACCCATAGAGACCCATAGAGACACATAGGGACCCATAGAGACCCATAGGGACCCATAGAGACCCATAGGGACCCATAGGGACCCATAGGGACCCATAGAGACCCATAGAAACCCCATAGAGACCCATAGGGACCCATAGAGACCCATAGAGACCCATAGGGACCCATAGGGACCCATAGAGACCCATAGAAACCCCATAGAGACCCATAGGGACCCATAGAGACCCATAGAGACCCATAGAGACCCATAGGGACCCATAGAAACCCCATAGAGACCCATAGAGACCCATAGGGACCCATAGAGCCCCATAGGGACCCATAGGGACCCATAGAGACCCATAGGGACCCATAGAGACCCATAGAGACCCATAGGGACCCCATAGAGACCCATAGGGACCCATAGGGACCCATAGAGACCCATAGAGACCCCATAGAGACCCATAGGGACCCATAGGGACCCATAGAGACCCATAGAGACCCATAGAGACCCATAGAGACCCATAGGGACCCCATAGAAACCCCATAGAGACCCATAGGGACCCATAGGGACCCATAGAGACCCATAGAGACCCATAGAGACCCATAGAGACCCATAGGGACCCCATAGAAACCCCATAGAGACCCATAGGGACCCATAGAGACCCATAGGGACCCATAGAGACCCATAGAGACCCCATAGAGTCCCATAGAGACCCATAGAGACACATAGAGCCCCATAGAGACCCATAGAGACCCATAGAGACACATAGAGCCCCATAGAGACCCATAGAGACCCACAGAGACCCATAGGGACCCATAGAGACCCATAGGGACCCATAGGGACCCATAGAGACCCATAGAGACCCATAGAGACCCATAGGGACCCATAGGGACCCATAGAGACCCATAGAGACCCATAGAGACCCATAGGGACCCATAGAGCCCCATAGGGACCCATAGAGACCCATAGAGACCCATAGAGACACATAGGAACCCATAGAGACCCATAGAGCCCCATAGAGACCCATAGAGACCCATAGGGACCCATAGAGACCCATAGAGACCCATAGGGACCCATAGAGACCCATAGAGACCCATAGGGACCCATAGAGACCCATAGAGACCCATAGGGACCCATAGGGACCATAGAGACCCATAGGGACCCATAGAGACCCATAGAGACCCATAGAGACCCATAGGGACCCATAGAGACCCATAGGGACCCATAGGGACCCATAGAGACCCCATAGAGACCCATAGGGACCCATAGAGACCCATAGGGACCCATAGAGACCCATAGAGACCCATAGAGACCCCATAGAGACCCATAGAGACCCATAGAGACCCACAGGGACCCATAGAGACCCACAGGGACCCATAGGGACCCATAGAGCCCCATAGAGATACATAGAGCCCCATAGGGACACATAATAACCCCATAGGGACCCATAGGGACCCATAGAGATACATAGAGCCCCATAGGGACCCATAGGGACCCATAGAGACCCATAGGGACCCATAGGGACCCATAGAGCCCCATAGGGACCCATAGAGACCCATAGAGACCCATAGAGACCCATAGAGCCCCATAGAGATACATAGAGCCCCATAGGGACCCATAGAGCCCCATAGGGACCCCATAGAGACCCATAGGGACCCATAGAGACCCATAGGGACCCATAGAGACCCATAGAGACCCATAGGGACCCATAGAGACCCATAGAGATACATAGGGACCCATAGGGACCCATAGGGACCCATAGAGACCCATAGAGACCCATAGGGACCCATAGAGACCCATAGAGACCCCATAGAGACCCATAGGAACCCCATAGAGACCCATAGAGACCCATAGAGACCCATAGGGACCCATAGAGACCCATAGGGACCCATAGCGACCCATAGCGACCCATAGAGACCCATAGAGACCCATAGCGACCCATAGAGACCCATAGAGACCCATAGAGACACATAGAGACCCATAGGGACCCATAGAGACCCATAGAGACCCATAGGGACCCATAGAGACCCATAGAGATACATAGGGACCCATAGGGACCCATAGGGACCCATAGAGACCCATAGAGACCCATAGGGACCCATAGAGACCCATAGAGACCCCATAGAGACCCATAGGAACCCCATAGAGACCCATAGAGACCCATAGAGACCCATAGGGACCCATAGAGACCCATAGGGACCCATAGAGACCCATAGGGACCCATAGCGACCCATAGCGACCCATAGAGACCCATAGAGACCCATAGCGACCCATAGAGACCCATAGAGACCCATAGAGACACATAGAGACCCATAGAGATACATAGAGACCCATAGAGACCCATAGAGACCCATAGGGACCCATAGGGACCCATAGAGACCCATAGGGACCCCATAGAGACCCATAGAGACACATAGAGACCCATAGGGACCCATAGAGACCCATAGAGACCCATAGAGACCCATAGAGACCCATAGAGATACATAGAGCCCCATAGAGATACATAGAGCCCCATAGGGACACATAGGGACCCATAGGGACCCATAGGGACCCATAGAGACCCATAGGGACCCATAGGGACCCATAGGGACCCATAGGGACCCATAGAGACCCATAGGGAACCATAGGGACCCATAGGGACCCATAGGGACCCATAGAGACCCATAGAGACCCATAGGGACCCATAGAGACCCATAGAGACCCATAGGGACCCATAGAGACCCATAGAGACCCATAGGGACCCATAGCGACCCATAGAGACACATAGAGACCCATAGAGACACATAGAGACCCATAGAGACCCATAGGGACCCATAGAGACCCCATAGAGACCCATAGAGACCCATAGAGACCCATAGAGACCCATAATAACCCCATAGAGACCCATAGAGACCCACAGGGACCCATAGAGACCCATAGGGACCCATAGAGACCCATAGAGACCCATAGAGACCCATAGAGACCCATAGGGACCCATAGAGACCCATAGAGACCCATAATAACCCCATAGAGACCCATAGAGACCCATAGACACCCACAGGGACCCATAGAGCCCCATAGGGACCCATAGAGACCCATAGAGACCCATAATAACCCCATAGAGACCCTTAGACCCCATAGAGACCCATAGAGACCCATAGAGACCCATAGGGACCCATAGAGCCCCATAGAGATACATAGGGACCCATAGAGACACATAGAGACCCATAGAGACCCATAGAGACCCATAGAGACCCATAGAGACCCCATAGAGACCCCATAAAAACCCCATAGGAACCCCATAAGGACCCCATAGAAACCCCATAGAAACCCCATAGAGACCCCATAGAAACCCCATAGAAATCCATAGAGACCCTATAGAAACCCCATAGAGACCCATAGAGACCCATAGAGACCCAATAATGACCCCATAGAGACCCATAAAAACCCCATAGAAACCCCATAATGACCCCATAGAAACCCCATAGAGACCCATAGAGACCCCATAGAGACCCCATAGAGACCCCATAATGACCCCACAGAAACCCCATAATAACCCCATGGAAACCCCATAGAGACCCCATAGAAACCCCATAGAAACCCCATAATGACCAGATAGAAACCCCATAATGATCCCATAATAATCCCATAATAACCACATAATGACACTATTGACCCTATTAACCTCACAATGTCCCCATTGACCCCAATGTCCCCATTGACCCCATTGACCCTATAACCCCATAATGACCCCATTGACCCCATTGACCCTATAACCCCTTAATGACCCCATTGACCCCATAACCCCATAATGACCCTATTGACCCCAATATCCCCATAAGCCCATAATGACCCTATTGACCCTATTGACCCCATGGACCCCATTGACCCCATAGACCCCATTGACCCCATAGACCCCATAGACCCCATTGACCCTATAGACCCCATTGACCCCATTGACCCCATAGACCCCATTGACCCCATAGACCCCATAGACCCCATAGACCCCATTGACACCATAGACCCCATTGACCCTATAGACCCCATTGACCCCATTGACCCCATAGACCCCATTGACCCTATAGACCCCATTGACCCCATGGACCCCATGGACCCCATTGACCCCATAGACCCCATTAACCCCATAGACCCCATAGACCCCATTGACACCATAGACCCCATTGACCCTATAGACCCCATTGACCCCATTGACCCCATTGACCCCATAGACCCCATTGACCCTATAGACCCCATTGACGCCATAGACCCCATTGACCCTATAGACCCCATTGACCCCATTGACCCCATAGACCCCATTGACCCTATAGACCCCATTGACCCCATGGACCCCATGGACCCCATAGACCCCATTGACCCCATAGACCCCATAATGACCCCATTGACCCCAATATCCCCATTGATCCCAATGACCCCATAACCCCATAATGACCCCATTGACCCCAATGTCCCCATTGACCCTATAGACCCCATTGACCCCATTGACCCCATTGACCCCATTGACCCCATTGATCCCATTGACCCTATTGACCCCATTGACCCCATTGATCCCAATGACCCCATTACCCCATAATGACCCTATTGACCCCATTGACCCTATAGACCCCATTGACCCCATAGACCCCATTGACCCCATAGACCCTATAGACCCCATAGACCCCATTGACGCCATTGATCCCAATGACCCCATAACCCCATAGTGACCCTATTGACCCTATTGACCCCATTGACCCCAATGTCCCCATTGATCCCATTGACCCCATAACCCCAAAATGACCCTATTGACCCCATTGATCCTACAATGTCCCCATTGACCCCATTGACCCCAATGACCCCATTGACCCCATAACCCCACAATGTCCCCATTGACCCCAATGTCCCCATTGACCCTATTGACCCCATTGACCCCATTGACCCCATTGACCCCAATGACCCCATTGACCCCATTGATCCCATTGACCCTATTGACCCCATTGACCCTATTGACCCCATTGACCCCAATGTCCCCATTGATCCCAATGTCCCCATTGACCCCATTGACCCTATTGATGCCAATGGCCCCATTGATTCCAATGGCCCCATAATGTCCCCATTGACCCCAATGATCCCAATGTCCCCATTGACCCCAATGTCCCCATTGACCCCAGGGTCCCCATTGATCCCAATGAACCCATAACCCCATAATGACCCCATTGACCCCATAATCCCATAATGACCCCAATGACCCCATTGACCCCATTGACCCCAATGTCCCCATTGACCCCATTGACCCTATTGACCCCATTGATCCTAATGTCCCCATTGACCCCAATGACCCCATAACCCCATAATGACCCTATTGACCCCATTGACCCCATTGATCCCAATGTCCCCATTGACCCCATTGACCCCAATGACCCCATAACCCCATAATGACCCCATTGACCCCATTGACCCCATTGACCCCATAGACCCCATTGACCCCATAGATCCCATAGACCCCATAGACCCCATAGACCCCATAGACCCCATTGACCCCATTGACCCCATTGACCCCATTGACCCTATAACCCCATAATGACCCTATTGACCCTATAACCCCATAATGACCCTATTGATCCTATTGACCCCATAACCCCATAATGACCTATTGACCCTATTGACCCTACAATATCCCCATTAACCCCAATATCCCCATTGACCCCAATGACCCCATTGACCCCAATGTCCCCATTGACCCCAATGTCCCCATTGACTCCATTGACCCTATTGACCCCAATGTCCCCATTGACCCCATTGACCCCATAGACCCCATAGACCCCAATGTCCCCATTGACCCCAATGACCCCATAATCCCATATTGACCCTATTGACCCTATTGACCCCACAACATCCCCATTGACCCCAATGTCCCCATTGACTCCATTGACCCTATTGACCCCAATGTCCCCATTGACCCCAATGTCCCCATTGACCCCATTGACCCCAATGTCCCCATTGACCCCATTGACCCCATTGACCCCATTGACCCCAATGTCCCCATTGACTCCATTGACCCTATTGACCCCATTGACCCCATTGACCCTATAGACCCCATTGACCCCATAGACCCCATTGACCCCATAGACCCCATTGACCCCATAGACCCCATAGACCCCATTGACCCTATAGACCCCATTGACCCCATTGATCCCAATGTCCCCATTGACCCCAATATCCCCATTGACCCCATAACCCCATTGACCCTATTGACCCCATTATCCCCATTGACCTTAATGACCCCATTGACCCCAATGTCCCCATAGACCCCATAGACCCCATTGACCCTATAGACCCCATTGACCCTATAGACCCCATTGACCCCATAACCCCATTGACCCCCCAGGTACCTGCTATTCCCTCTGGGCTTTGGTTCAGGCCTCAAGACCGAAGAAACCCTAAAAGGGGAGAATGGACCCCAATGGGATGGAGCCAATAAAGCAGCGTGTTAATTAACGACGGTGTTAATTAATTAATGAGGGTGTTAATTAATGAGGGGGATAATTAATGAGGGGGATAATTAATGAGGGTGACACAGCTGTGTGTCTTTATGGGTGAATCAATGGGGTGGGGACAGCAAGAAGGGACCCCAAATGGCCCCATATGGTCCCAAAATGGCCTCAAATGGCCCCAAAATGGCCCCATATGTCCAATAAATGACCCCAAATGGCCCCAAGAATCCCATAAATGGCCCCAAATGGTCCCAAGAATCCCATAAAGGCCCCAAGAATCCCATAAATGGCCCCAAATGGCCTCAAATGGCCCCATAATGGCCCCAAATGTCCATTAAATGGCCCCAAATGGCCCCAAGAATCCCATAAATGGCCCCAAATGGCCTCAAATGGCCCCAAAATGGCCCCAAGAATCCCATAAATGGCCCCAAATGGCCCCAAATGTCCATTAAATGACCCCAAATGGCCCCAAGAATCCCATAAATGGCCCCAAATGGCCCCAAAATGGCCCCCAAATGTCCAATAAATGGCCCCAAAATGGCCCCAAGAATCCCATAAATGGCCCAAATGGCCCCATAAAGGCCCCAAGAATCCCATAAATGGCCTCAAATAGCCCCAAAATGGCCCCCAAATGTCCAATAAATGGCCCCAAAATGGCCCCAAGAATCCCATAAACGGCCCCAAATGGCCCCAAATGGCTTCATAGAGACCCCAAGAATCCCATAAACGACCCCAAATGGCCCCATATGTCCCATAAATGGCCCCAAATGGCCTCAAATAGCCCCAAAATGGAACCATATGTCCAATAAATGGCCTCAAATGGCCCCATAAAGGCCCCAAGAATCCCATAAATGGCCCCAAGAATCCCATAAATGGCCCCAAATGGCCCCAAGAGTCCCATAAACGGCCCCAAATGGCCCCAAGAATCCCATAAATGACCCCAAATGGCCCCAAGAATCCCATAAATGGCCCCAAATGGCCTCAAATAGCCCCAAAATGGACCCCATATGTCCAATAAATGGCCCCAAATGGCCCCATAAAGGCCCCAAGAATTTCATAATTGGACCCAAATGGCTCCATAAAGGCCCCAAGAATCCCATAAATGGCCCCAAATGGCCCCAAGAATCCCATAAATGGCCCCAAATGGCCCCATATGTCCCATAAACGGCCCCAAATGGCCTCAAATAGCCCCAAAATGGACCCCAAATGTCCAATAAATGGCCCCAAATGGCCCCAAGAATCCCATAAATGGCCCAAATGGCCCCATAAAGGCCCCAAGAATCCCATAAATGGCCCCAAATTGTCCCATATGTCCAACAAATGACCCCAAATGGCCCAAGAATCCCATAAACGACCCCAAATGGCCTCAAATGTCCCCAAAATGGCCCCGAGAATCCCATAAATGGCCCCAAATGGCCCCAAGAATCCCATAAATGTCCCAGATGGCCCCAAATGGCCCCAAATGGCCAATAAATGGCCCCAAATGGCCCCAAGAATCCCATAAACGGCCCCAAATGGCCCCAAAATGGCCCCAAATGTCCAGTAAATGACCCCAAATGGCCCCAAGAATCCCATAAATGGCCCCAAATGGCCTCAAATAGCCCCAAAATAGACCCCAAATGTCCAGTAAATGGCCCCAAATGGCCCCTTAAAGGCCCCAAGAATCCCATAAGTGGCCCCAAGAATCCCATAAATGGCCCCAAATGGCCCCAAAATGGCCCCATATGTCCAATAAACGGCCCCAAATGGCCCCAAGAATCCCATAAATGGCCCCAAATGGCCCCAAAATGGCCCCCAAATGTCCAATAAATGACCCCAAATGGCCCCAAGAATCCTATAAATGGCCCCAAATGGCCCCAAAGTGACACTTTGGTGTCCAATAAATGGCCCCAAAATGGCCCCAAGAATCCCATAAATGGCCCCAAAATGGCCCCAAGAATCCCATAAGTGGCCCCAAATGACCGCAAATGGCCCCAAAATGGCCCCAAGAATCCCATAAATGGCCCCCAAATGGCCCCAAGAATCCCATAAAGGCCCCAAGAATCCCATAAACGGCCCCAAATGGCCCCAAGAATCCCATAAATGGCCCCAAATGGCCTCAAATAGCCCCATAAATGGACCCCAAATGTCCAATAAATGGCCCCAAATGACCCCAAATGGCCCCAAAATGGCCCCAAGAATCCCATAAATGGCCCCCAAATGGCCCCAAGAATCCCATAAAGGCCCCAAGAATCCCATAAATGGCCCCAAATGGCCTCAAATAGCCCCATAAATGGACCCCAAATGTCCAATAAATGGCCCCAAATGGCCCCAAGAATCCCATAAATGGCCCCAAATGGCCCCAAAATGGCCCCCAAATGTCCAATAAATGACCCCAAATGGCCCCAAGAATCCCATAAATGGCCCAAGTGGCCCCAAATGGCCCCATAATGTCTCCAAGAATCCCATAAACAGCCCAAAATGGCCTCAAATGGCCCCATAATGGCCCCAAATGTCCATTAAATGGCCCCAAATGGCCCCAAGAATCCCATAAATGGCCCCAAATGGCCCCAAAATGGACCCCAAATGTCCAGTAAATGGCCCCAAATGGCCCCAAATGGCCCCAAGAATCCCATAAATGGCCCCAAGAATCCCATAAATGGCCCCAAATGGCCTCAAATAGCCCCAAAATGGCCCCCAAATGTTCAATAAATGGCCCCAAAATGGCCCAAGAATCCCATAAATGGCCCCAAATGGCCCCAAATGGCCCCAAAATGGCCCCAAGAATCCCATAAATGGCCCCAAATTGTCCCATATGTCCAACAAATGACCCCAAATGGCCCCAAGAATCCCATAAATGGCCCCAAATGACCCCAAATGGCCCCAAAATGGACCCCAAATGTCCAGTAAATGGCCCCAAATGGCCCCATAAAGGCCCCAAGAATCCCATAAATGGCCCCAAATGGCCTCAAATAGCCCCAAAATGGCCCCATATGTCCAATGAATGGCCCCAAATGGCCCCAAGAATCCCATAAATGGCCCCAAATGGCCCCATAAAGGCCCCAAGAATCCCATAAATGGCCCCAAATGACCCCAAATGGCCCCAAAATGGCCCCCAAATGTCCAATAAATGACCCCAAATGGTCCCAAGAATCCCATAAATGGCCCAGATGGCCCCAAATGGCCCCAAATTGCCTCAAATGCCTCCAAAATGGCCCCAAGAATCCCATAAATGGCCCCAAAGTGACACTCTGGTGTCTCCAAATGACCCCAAATGTCTCTGAAGTGCCCCAAAATGGCCCCAAATCACCCCAAGAATCCCATAAATGGCCCAGATGGCCCCAAATGGCCCCAAATGGCCAATAAATGGCCCCAAATGGCCCCAAGAATCCCATAAATGGCCCCAAATGGCCTCAAATAGCCCCAAAATAGACCCCAAATGTCCAATAAATGGTCCCAAATGGCCCCAAGAATCCCATAAATGGCCCCAAATGGCCCCAAGAATCCCATAAATGGCCCCAAATGGCCCCATAAAGGCCCAAGAATCCCATAAATGGCCCCAAATGGCCCCAAAATGGCCCCCAAATGTCCAATAAATGGCCCCAAAATGGCCCCAAGAATCCCATAAATGGCCCAAATGGCCCCATAAAGGCCCCAAGAATCCCATAAATGGCCTCAAATAGCCCCAAAATGGCCCCCAAATGTCCAATAAATGGCCCCAAATGGCCCCAAGAATCCCATAAATGGCCCCAAATGGCCTCAAATGGCCCCAAAATGGCCCCAAGAATCCCATAAATGGCCCCATAATGGCCCCAAATGTCCATTAAATGACCCCAAATGGCCCCAAGAATCCCATAAATGGCCCCAAATGGCCCCAAAATGGCCCCCAAATGTCCAATAAATGGCCCCAAAATGGCCCCAAGAATCCCATAAACGGCCCCAAATGGCCCCAAATGGCTTCATAGAGACCCCAAGAATCCCATAAACGACCCCAAATGGCCCCATATGTCCCATAAATGGCCCCAAATGGCCTCAAATAGCCCCAAAATGGAACCATATGTCCAATAAATGGCCTCAAATGGCCCCATAAAGGCCCCAAGAATCCCATAAATGGCCCCAAGAATCCCATAAATGGCCCCAAATGGCCCCAAGAGTCCCATAAACGGCCCCAAATGGCCCCAAGAATCCCATAAATGACCCCAAATGGCCCCAAGAATCCCATAAATGGCCCCAAATGGCCTCAAATAGCCCCAAAATGGACCCCATATGTCCAATAAATGGCCCCAAAAGGCCCCCAAAAGGGAATTGGGGACACCCCCCCCCACCCCAAATAAAAGGTGAAGGACTGGAACCATTGTGGCCCTATAAGTAACACAGCCCCATATGGACCCCATACACCCCATAACCCTATTGGCTCCCATACACCCCATAGACCCCATACACTGCATAACCCCCTATTGGCCCCCATACACCCCATAGCCCCTATGGCCCCCAAATACCCCATAGCCCCTATGTCTCCCATACACCCCATAGCCCCATATGTCCCCCATACACCCCATAGCTCCTATGGCCCCCATACACCCAATAGTCCCCATGGCCCCCATACAACCCATAGCCCCCATACACCCAATAGTCCCCATGGCCCCCATACACCCCATAGCCCCCATACACCCCATAGCCCCTATGGCCCCCATACACCCCATAACCCCCTATTGGCCCCCATACACCCCATAGCCCCCATACACCCCATAGCCCCTATGGCCCCCATACAACCCATTGCCCATATGTCCCCCATACACCCCATAACCCCCTATTGGCCCCTATACAACCCATAACCCCCTATTCGCCCCCATACATCCCATAGCCCCCATACACCCCATAGCCCCTATGGCCCCCATACACCCCATAGCTCCCATACACCCCATAGCCCCTATGGCCCCCATACACCCCATAGCTCCCATACACCCCATAGCCCCTATGGCCCCCATACATCCCATAACTCCTATGGCCCCATACACCCCATAGCCCCCTATGGCCCCTATATACCCCATAGTCTCTATGGCCCCCATATAGCCCATAGCCCCCATACACCCCATACACCCCATAGCTCCCCATTGTCCCTATAGCCCCCAATACCCTTCCCATATCCCCTCTGTTCCCCCCTATAGACCCCAGAGCCCCCTATATCCGCCCCTATATCAGCCCCTATATCCCCCCCAGCCCCCTATAGTCCCATATCCACCCTATAGTTGCTCCTACAGATCCCTATAGCCCCCTATCGCCACCGACAGCCCTCCCAGCCCCATATAGCCCCATACAGCCCCATACTGCCCCATATAGCCCCATACAGACCCATACAGACCCATATAGCCCCATACAGCCCCATACAGCCCCATATAGCCCCATACAGCCCCATACAGCCCCATACAGCCCCATATAGCCCCATACAGCCCCATACAGCCCCATACAGCCCCATATAGCCCCATACAGCCCCATATAGCCCCATATAGCCCCATACAGCTCCATATAGCCCCATATAGCCCCATACAGCCCCATACTGCCCCATATAGCCCCATACAGCCCCATACAGCCCCATATAGCCCCATACAGCCCCATATAGCCCCATACAGCCCCATATAGCCCCATATAGCCCCATATAGCCCCATACAGCCCCATACAGCCCCATATAGCCCCATACAGCCCCATACAGCCCCATATCCCCCCCCCTATATCCCCCTATATCACCCCCTATAGCACCCCAGCCCCATATAAGCCCATACAGCCCCACTTCCCCCCATAAACCCCCCATATAGCCCACCCTAAACCCCCCTGTCCCCCTATATCCCCCCTATAAGCCCCCCAGCCCCATATAACCCCATACAGCCCCATATCCCCCCCCAATATCCCACCCTAAGCCCCCCTATATCCCCCTATATCCCCCCTATAAGCCCCCCAGCCCCATATAACCCCATACAGCCCCACATCCCCCCATAAACCCCCCATATAGCCCCATATAACCCCCCAATATCCCACCCTAAGCCCCCCTGTCCCCCTATATCCCCCCTATAACCTCCCCCGCCCCATATAACCCCATACAGCCCCACATCCCCCCAAGTATCCCACCCTAAACCCCCCTATATCCTCCTATATCCCCCTATAAGCCCCCAGCCCCATATAACCCTATATATCCCATATGGCCCCATATCCCCCCCCAATATCCCCCCATAAGCCCCCCCAGCCCCATATAGCCTTATATCCCCCCCAATATCCCACCCTAAGCCCCCCTGTCCCCCTATATCCCCCCTATAAGCCCCCAGCCCCATATAACCCTATATATCCCATATAGCCCCATATCTCCCCATATCCCCCCCTAAAGCTCACCCAGCCCCATATAGCCCCATATAGCCCCATATAGCCCCATATCCCCCCCCAGTATCCCACCCTAAACCCCCCTATATCCCCCTATATCCCCCCATAACCCCCCCAGCCCCATATAACCCTATATATCTCATATGGCCCCATATCCCCCCATATAGCCCCATATCTCCCCATATCCCCCCCTAAAGCCCCCTCAGCCCCATATAGCCCCATATCCCCCCCCAATATCCCACCCTAAACCCCCCTATATCCCCCTCTATCCCCCCTATAAGCCCCCAGCCCCATATAACCCCATACACCCCTACTCCCCCTAATATCCCACCCTAAACCCCCCTGTTCCCCTATATCCCCCCAGCCCCATATAACCCCATATCCTCCCATATAACCCCATATCTCCCCATATCCCCCCCTAAAGCTCACCCAGCCCCATATAGCCCCATATCCCCCCCCCAATATCCCACCCTAAACCCCCCTATATCCCCCTATAGTGCCCCCTATAGGCCCCCCAGCCCCATATAACCCTATATATCTCATATGGCCCCATATCCCCCCATATAGCCCCATATCTCCCCATATCCCCCCCTAAAGCCCCCTCAGCCCCATATAGCCCCATATCCCCCCCCAGTATCCCACCCTAAGCCCCCCTATATCCCCCTATATCCCCCCATAACCCCCCCAGCCCCATATAACCCTATATATCCCATATAGCCCCATATCTCCCCATATCCCCCCCTAAAGCTCACCCAGCCCCATATAGCCCCATATAGCCCCATATAGCCCCATATCCCCCCCCAGTATCCCACCCTAAACCCCCCTATATCCCCCTCTATCCCCCCTATAAGCCCCCAGCCCCATATAACCCCATACAGCCCCTACTCCCCCTAATATCCCACCCTAAACCCCCCTGTTCCCCTATATCCCCCCAGCCCCATATAACCCCATATCCCCCCATATAGCCCCATATCTCCCCATATCCCCCCCTTTAGCCCCCCAGACCCATATAACCCCATATCCCCCCATATCTCCCCCCAATATCCCACCCTAAACCCCCCTGTCCCCCTATATCCCCCCTATAAGCCCCCCAGCCCCATATAACCCCATACAGCCCCATATCCCCCCAATATCCCAACCTAAACCCCCCTATATCCCCCTATATCCCCCCCCTATAAGCCCCCCAGCCCCATATAGCCCCATACAGCCCCATATCCCGCCCCCAATATCCCACCCTAAACCCCACTGTCCCCCTATATCCAACCTATAAGCCCCCAGCCCCATATAACCCCATACAACCCCATATTCCCCCCCCAGTATCCCACCCTAAACCCCCCTATATCCCCCTATATCCCCCCTATAAGCCCCCCAGCCCCATATAACCCCATATCCCCCCATATAACCCCATATCTCCCCCTAAACCCCCCCAGCCCCATATAACCCCATACAGCCCCATATCCCCCCCCAGTATCCCACCCTAAACCCCCCTAAATCCCCCTATATCCCCCCATAACCCCCCCAGCCCCATATAACCCTATATATCTCATATGGCCCCATATCCCCCCATATAGCCCCATATCTCCCCATATCCCCCCCTAAAGCCCCCTCAGCCCCATATAGCCCCATATCCCCCCCCAATATCCCCCCCTAAACCCCCCTATATCCCCCTCTATCCCCCCTATAAGCCCCCAGGCCCATATAACCCCATACACCCCTACTCCCCCTAATATCCCACCCTAAACCCCCCTGTTCCCCTATATCCCCCCAGCCCCATATAACCCCATATCCCCCCATATAGCCCCATATCTCCCCATATCCCCCCCTTTAGTCCCCCAGCCCCATATAACCCCGTACATCCCCATATCCCCCCCCAATATCCCACCCTAAGCCCCCCTATATCCCCCTATATCCCCCCTATGAGCCCCCCAGCCCCATATAACCCTATATATCCCATACAGCCCCATATCTCCCCATATAGCCCCATATCTCCCCATATCCCCCCATAAGCCCCCTCAGCCCCATATAGCCCCATATCCCCCCCAGTATCCCACCCTAAACCCCCCCTATATCCCCCTATATCCCCCCTATAAGCCCCCAGCCCCATATAACCCCATACATCCCCATATCCCCCCCCAATATCCCACCCTAAGCCCCCCTATATCTCCCCATATCCCCCCTATAAGCCCCCCAGCCCCATATAGCCCCATATCCACCCCCAGTATCCCACCCTAAACCCCCCTATATCCCCCTATATCCCCCCATAACCCCCCCAGCCCCATATAACCCCATATATCCTATATAGCCCCATATCTCCCCATATCCCCCCCTAAAGCTCACCCAGCCCCATATAGCCCCATATAGCCCCATATAGCCCCATATCCCCCCCCAATATCCCACCCTAAACCCCCCTATATCCCCCTCTATCCCCCCTATAAGTCCCCAGCCCCATATAACCCCATACACCCCTACTCCCCCTAATATCCCACCCTAAACCCCCCTGTTCCCCTATATCCCCCCAGCCCCATATAACCCCATATCCCCCCATATAGCCCCATATCTCCCCATATCCCCCCCTTTAGTCCCCCAGCCCCATATAACCCCGTACATCCCCATATCCCCCCCCAATATCCCACCCTAAGCCCCCCTATATCCCCCTATATCCCCCCTATGAGCCCCCCAGCCCCATATAACCCTATATATCCCATATAGCCCCATATCTCCCCATATCCCCCCCCAATATCCCACCCTAAACCCCCCTATATCCCCATATATCCCCCCATAACCCCCCCAGCCCCATATAACCCCATATATCCCATATATATCCCATATAAATCCCATATAACACCCCGCCCCCCCCCCTCCCAATCTCCATCACTGCCCGCACTGCGCATGCGCGCAGCTCCGCCTCCCCCCCCCCCCCCCATCACGGCCGAGCCCCGCAGGTACCGAACGGGAAGGGGGGGGGGGGCGGTTATAGGGCGGATATAGGGCGGATATAGGGCCGTTATGGGGCCGTTATGGGGTGGGGATGGAGGGGATGGGGGGGGGATGGGAGCCGTGTGGGGCGGGGGGGGGACACGGCCCCGGGTGCGGCTGGGACCGGGGGGGGAAAATGGGGTGGGATCCGACCCAAATGCACGGCCCAGCCTATAGGGATCCTATAGAGATCCTATAGCAGCGTATAGGGATCCTGTAGAGATCCTATAGCAGCGTATAGGGATCCCATAGAGATCCTATAGCATCGTATAGGGATCCCATAGAGATCCTATAGCATCGTATAGGGATCCTATAGAGATCCTATAGCATCATATAGGGATCCCATAGCACCCCATAGCCATCCCATAGAGATCCCATAGCACCCCGTAGCCATCCCATAGAGATCCTATAGCAGCATATAGGGATCCTATAGAGATCCTATAGCAGCGTATAGGGATCCCATAGAGATCCTATAGCATCGTATAGGGATCCCATAGAGATCCTATAGCATCGTATAGGGATCCTATAGAGATCCTATAGCATCATATAGGGATCCCATAGCAGCCCATAGCCATCCCATAGAGATCCTATAGCATCGTATAGGGATCCCATAGAGATCCTATAGCATCATATAGGGATCCCATAGCACCCCATAGCCATCACATAGCATCCCATAGAGATCCCATAGCATCCCATAGAGATCCTATAGCATCATATATGGATCCCATAGCACCCCATAGCCATCCCATAGAGATCCTATAGCATCATATAGGGATCCCATAGCACCCCATAGCATCACATAGAGATCCTATAGCATCATATAGGGATCCCATAGCACCCCATAGCCATCCTATAGCATCCCATAGCACCCATAGCCATCCTATAGCATCCCATAGCACCCCATAGCCATCCCATAGCCATCCCATAGCATCCCATAGAGATCCTATAGCATCATATAGGGATCCCATAGCAGCCCATAGCCATCCCATAACATCCCATAGCATCCCATAGCATCCCATAGATATCCCATAGCATCACATAGAGATCCCATATGGATCCTATAGCATCACATAGAGATCCTATAGGCACCCCATAGCCATCCCATAGAGATCCCATAGCATCCCATAGCCATCCCATAGAGATCCTATAGCATCATATAGGGATCCCATAGCAGCCCATAGCCATCCCATAGAGATCCCATAGCATCCCATAGCCATCCCATAGAGATCCCATAGCACCCCATAGCCATCCCATAGAGATCCTATAGAGATCCTATAGCAGCATATAGGGATCCCATAGAGATCCTATAGCATCATATAGGGATCCCATAGCAGCCCATAGAGATCCCATAGAGATCCCATAGCACCCCATAGCCATCCCATAGAGATCCCATAGCACCCAATAGCCATCTCATAGCATCCCATAGCATCCCATAGAGATCCTATAGCATCATATAGGGATCCCATAGCATCCTATAGCCATCCCATAGAGATCCTATAGCATCATATAGGGATCCCATAGCAGCCCATAGCCATCCCATAGAGATCCCATAGCACCCCATAGCATCCCATAGATATCCCATAGCATCACATAGAGATCCCATATGGATCCTATAGCATCACATAGAGATCCTATAGGCACCCCATAGCCATCCCATAGAGATCCCATAGCATCCCATAGCCATCCCATAGAGATCCTATAGCATCATATAGGGATCCCATAGCACCCCATAGCCATCCCATAGAGATCCCATAGCACCCCATAGCCATCCTATAGCATCCCATAGCACCCCATAGCCATCCCATAGCCATCCCATAGCATCCCATAGCATCCCATAGAGATCCTATAGCATCATATAGGGATCCCATAGCACCCCATAGCCATCCCATAGAGATCCCATAGCACCCCATAGCCATCCCATAGCACCCCATAGCCATCCCATAGAGATCCCATAGCACCCCATAGCCATCCTATAGCATCCCATAGCACCCCATAGCCATCCCATAGCCATCCCATAGCATCCCATAGAGATCCTATAGCAGCATATAGGGATCCCATAGAGATCCTATAGCATCATATAGGGATCCCATAGCAGCCCATAGCCATCCCATAGCATCCCATAGAGAACCCATAGAGATCATATAGCATCACATAGAGATCCTAAAGGCATCCCATAGCATCACATAGAGATCCCATAGAGATCCTATAGCATCCCATAGAGATCCTATAGCATCCCATAGCATCCCATAGAGATCCTATAGCATCCCATAGAGATCCCATAGCATCCCATAGAGATCCCATAGCATCCCATAGCATCCCATATAGATCCCATAGCATCCCATATAGATCCCATAGCATCCCATAGAGATCCTATAGCACCCCATAGAGATCCTATAGCATCCCATAGCATCCCATAGAGATCCTATAGCATCCCATAGCATCCCATAGAGATCCTATAGCATCCCATAGCATCCCATAGAGATCCCATAGCATCCCATAGAGATCCCATAGCATCCCATAGCATCCCATAGAGATCCCATAGCATCCCATAGAGATCCCATATAGATCCCATAGCAGCCCATAGCATCCCATAGAGATCCCATAGCATCCCATAGAGATCCCATATAGATCCCATAGCAGCCCATAGAGATCCTATAGCACCCCATAGAGATCCTATAGCATCCCATAGCATCCCATAGAGATCCTATAGCATCCCATAGCATCCCATAGAGATCCCATAGCATCCCATAGCATCCCATAGAGATCCCATAGCACCCCATAGCCATCACATAGAGATCCCATAGCCATCCCATAGCATCCCATGTAGATCCCATAGCATCACATAGAGATCCTATATGAATCCTATAGCATCACATAGAGATCCCATACGGATCCTATAGCATCACATAGAGATCCTAAAGGCACCCCATAGCCATCCCATAGAGATCTCATAGCACCCCATAGCCATCCCATAGCATCCCATAGAGATCCCATAGCATCCCATAGCCATCCCATATAGACCTCATAGCATCCCATGGAGATCCCATAGCCATCCCATAGCCATCCTATATAGATCCCGTGGCATCCCAACCTCATATACCCCAATCCCAACCCCATATACCCCAACCCCATACACCCCAATCCCATATACTCCAACCCCATAAACCCAAATCCCATATACCCCAATCCCATATACCCCAATCCCAACCCCATACACTCCAACCCCATATACCCCAATCCCATATATCCCAACCCCATACACCCCATCCTTCCCCATATACCCATATCCCATAAATCCCATATACCCCAATCCCATATATCCCCTCCCAACCCCATATATCCCAATCCCAACCCCATATACCCCAACCCCAACCCCATACACCCCAATCCCATACATCCCAACCCCATATACCCCAATCCCAACCCCATATATCCCAACCCTATATACCCCCATCCCACCCCATATACCCAAATCTCATACATCCCATATACTCCAATCCCAATCCCATATATCCCCTCCCAATCCCATACACCCCAATCCCATATACCCCAACCCCAACCCCATATATCCCAATCCCATACACCCCGATCCCAACCCCATACACCCCAATCCCAACCCCATACACCCCAATCCCAACCCCATATCCCCCAACCCCATATCCCCCAACCCCATATCCCCCAATCCCATATACCCCAATCCCAACCCTATGTACCCCAACCCCATACACCCCAATCCCAACCCCACACACCCCAACCCCATATACCCCAATCCCAACCCTATATACCCCAATCCCATATACCCCAATCCCAGCCCTATATACCCAACCCCATACACCCCAACCCCATATACCCCAACCCCATACACCCCAATCCCAACCCTATATACCCCAATCCCAATCCCATATATCCAATCCCATATACCCCAATCCCATATACCCCAACCCCATACACCCCATCCTTCCCCATATACCCATATCCCATACATCCCATATACCCCAACCCCATTCACCCCAATCCCAACCCCATGTCCCCTAATCCCATATATCCCAACCCCATATACCCCAATCCCAATCCCATATATCCCCGCCCAATCCTATTCACCCCAATCCCAATCCCATATATCCCCTCCCAATCCCATATACCCCAAACCCAATCCCATATATCCCTGCCCAATCCCATATACCCCAATCCTACCCCATATCCCCCAACCCCATACACCCCAACCCCATATACCCCAATCCCAACCCCGTATACCCCAACCCCATATATCCCAACCCCATATACCCCAACCCCATATACCCCAATCCCATATACCCCAATCCCAATCCCATAGACCCCAATCCCATACATCCCATATACCCCAATCCCAACCCCGTATACCCCAACCCCATATATCCCAATCCCATACATCCCAACCCCATAAACCCCAACCCCATACACCCCAATCCCAACCCTATATACCCAATCCCATACACCCCAACCCCATACACCTCAATCCCAACCCTATATACCCAAATCCCATATACCCCAATCCCAACCCTATATACCCAAATCCCATACACCCCAATCCCAACCCTATATACCCAACCCCATACACCCCAATCCCAATCCCATATCCCCCAATCCCATATCCCCCAATCCCAACCCCATATACCCAATCCCATACACCCCAATCCCCAACCCCATATACCCCAATCCCATACACCCCAATCCCATATCCCCCAATCCCAACCCCATATACCCCAACCCCATACACCCCAACCCATATACCCCAATCCCAACCCTATATACCCAATCCCATATACCCCAATCCCATACACCCCAACCCCATACACCCCAATCCCATATATCCCAATCCCATATACCCCAACCCCATATACCCCAACCCCATACAACCCATCCTTCCCCATATACCCATATCCCATACATCCCATATACCCCAACCCCATACACCCCAATCCCAACCCCATATATCCCCTCCCAACCCCATATACCCCAATCCCAACCCTATACACCCCAATCCCAATCCCATATACCCCAATCTCACCCCATATCCCCCAACCCCATATCCCCCAACCCCATATACCCCAACCCCATATACCCCAATCCCATATACCCCAATCCCAATCCCATATATCCCCTCCCAACCCCATACACCCCAACCCCATAAATCCCAACCCCATATCCCCCAATCCCAACCCCATAAACCCCAATCCCAATCCCATATACCCTAATCCCAACCCTATATCCCCCAATCCCAACCCTATATACCCAATCCCATATACCCCAACCCCATATACCCCAATCCCAACCCTATATACCCCAATCCCATACACCCCAACCCTATATACCCCAATCCCAACCCTATATACCCCAATCCCATATACCCCAACCCCATACACCCCATCCTTCCCCATATACCCATATCCCATACATCCCATATACCCCAACCCCATACACCCCAATCCCATATACCCCAATCCCATATACCCCAACCCCATACACCCCAATCCCATATACCCCAATCCCAACCCCATATACCCCAATCCCATATACCCCAATCCCATACACCCCAATCCCATATACTCCAACCCCATATACCCCAATCCCAACCCCATATATCCCCTCAAAACCCCATATACCCCAATCCCAATCCCATCCACCCCAATCCATTCCGGCTCCATTCCGTTCCCGTTCCGTCTCCATTCCGTTCCCATTCCGGCTCCATTCCGGCTCCATTCCGGCTCCATTCCGGCTCCATTCCGTTCCCGTTCCGTCTCCATTCCGTTCCCGTTCCACTCCCAGTCTCTGATCCGCTCCGTGTTTTCCCTCAGCCCGCCATGACGCACGATCGCAGTTCGGCCCCTCCCCCCCCCGCTCAGCCCCCTCCCCCCGGCAGCCCCCCCCCCCCGGAGCGCCGCCCCAAAGCCGTCGTGCATCCGGCTGCGCCCGCCCCGCTGCCAAAGGACTATGGTGAGACCCCACATGGGGGGGACCCTATAATGGGGGGGGGGACCCTATAATGGGGGGGGGGGACCCTATAAGGGGGGGGGACCCCAATAATTGGGGATGGGACCCCAAATATGGGGGGGGGACCCTAAATAGGGGGGACCCTAAATGGGGGGAGGGGGCCAAATAGGGGGGGAGTGGGACCCTAAAAGGGGAGGGGGGGGACCCCTAAATGGGGGGGGACCCTATAAGGGGAGGGGGGACCCTATATAGGGGGGTCCCTAAATGGGGGGGGACCCTCTAATAGTGGGGACCCTATAAGGGGAGGGGGGGGACCCTAAATGGGGAGGGGGAGGACCCTAAATGGGGGGGGACCCTATAATAGTGGGGACCCTATAAGGGGAGGGGGGGACCCTAAATGGGGAGGGGGAGGACCCTAAATGGGGGGGACCCTATAAGGGGAGGGGGGGGACCCTAAAGGGGGGGAGGGGGCCAAATAGAGGGGGAGTGGGACCCTAAATAGGGGGGACCCTATAAGGGGAGGGGGGGGACCCTAAATGGGGGGGGACCCTATAAGGGGAGGGGGGACCCTAAAAGGGGGGGGGACCCCAATAATGGGGGATGGGACCCCGAATACGGGGGTGGGACCCTAAAAGGGGAGGGGGGGGGACCCTATAATAGTGGGGACCCTATAAGGGGAGGGGGAGGACCCTAAATAGGAGGGACCCTAAAAGGGGAGGGGGGGACCCTAAATGGAGGGGGACCCTAAATAGGGGGGGGCCCTAAATGGGGGGGGACCCTAAAAGGGGAGGGGGGGGCCCTAAATGGGGGGGACCCTAAATAGGGGGGGGCCCTAAATGGGGGGGGACCCTAAATAGGGGGGACCCTATAAGGGTAGGGGGGGACCCTAAATGGGGGGGGACCCTATAAGGGGAGGGGGGGACCCTAAATAGGGGGGACCCTATAAGGGGAGGGGGGGACCCTAAATGGGGGGGGAACCTAAATACGGGGGGGCCCTAAATGGGGAGGGGGACCCCAATAATGGGGGATGGGACCCCAAATATGGGGGGGGACCCTAAATAGGGGGGGATCCTATAAGGGGAGGGGGGGACCCTAAATGGGGGGGACCATAAATGGGGGGGGACCATAAATGGGGTGGGACCCCAATAATGGGGGATGGGACCCCAAATATGGGGGGGATCCTAAATAGTGGGGACCCTATAATGGGGGGGACCCTAAATGGGGGGGGGACCCAAATAATGGGGGATGGGACCCCGAATATGGGGGGGGACCCTAAATGGGGAGGACCCTAAATATGGGGGGGGGGGGACCCTATAACGGGGGGGGGGGACCCTAAATGGGGGGGGACCCTATAATGGGGGGGGGGGACCCTAAATAGGGGGGACCCTAAATGGGGGGGAGGGGGCCAAATAGGGGGGGAGTGGGACCCTAAATAGGGGGACCCTATAAGGGGAGGGGGGGGACCCTAAATGGGGAGGGGGGGACCCTATAATGGGGGAACCCTAAATGGGGGGGCCCCTAAAAGGGGAGGGGGGGGACCCTAAATGGGGGTGACCCTAAATAGGGGGGACCCTATAAGGGGAGGGGGACCCCAATAATGGGGGATGGGACCCCAAATAGGGGGGTGGGACCCTATAAGGGGAGGGGGGGACCCTAAATGGGGGGGGACCCTATAAGGGGAGGGGGGACCCTAAATAGGGGGGACCCTATAAGGGGAGAGGGGGGACCCTAAATGGGGGGGGACCCTAAAAGGGGAGGGGGGGACCATAAATGGGGATGGGACCCTATAAGGGGAGGGGGGGGACCCTATAAGGGGAGGAGGGGACCCTAAATGGGGGGGGACCCTAAATGGGGAGGGGGACCCCAATAATGGGGGATGGGACCCCAAATATGGGGGGGGGGACCCTAAATAGGGGGGGGATCCTATAAGGGGAGGGGGGGACCCTAAATAGGGGGGGATCCTATAAGGGGAGGGGGGGGACCCTAAATGGGGGGGACCATAAATGGGGGGGAACCATAAATAGGAGGGGGGGACCCTAACGATGGGGGATGGGACCCTAAATAGGGGGGGACCGTAAAAGGGGAGGGGGACCCCAATAATGGGAATGGGACCCCAAATATGGGGGGGACCCTAAATGGGGGTGACCCTAAATAGGGGGGACCCTATAAGGGGAGGGGGGGACCCTAAATGGGGAGGGGGGACCCTAAATGGGGGGGACCCTATAAGGGGAGGGGGGAACCCTAAATGGGGGGGACCCTAAACAGGGGAGACCCTAAATGGGGGGGGACCCTAAACAGGGGAGACCCTAAATGGGGAGGGGGGGCACCCTAAATAGGGGGAGAACCTAAAAGGGGAGGGGGGGGGAGACCATAAATGAAGGGGGGGGGCTAAATAGGGGGATGGGACCCCAATAATGGGTTATAGGACCCCAGTAACAGGGTATAGGACCCCAATAACAGGGTATAGGACCCCAATAATGGGGTATAGGATCGCAATAACGGGTATAGGACCCCAATAATGTGATATAGGAGCCCAATAATGGGGTATAGGACCCCAATAATGGGGTATAGGTCCCCAATAACAGGGTATAGGACCCCAATAATGGGGTATAGGACCCCAATAATGGGATGGGACACCAATAACGGGATATAGGACCCCAATAATGGGGTATAGGACCCCAATAACGGGGTATAGGACCCCAATAATGGGATGGGACACCAATAACGGGATATAGGACCCCAATAACAGGGTATGGGACCCCAATAATGGGGTATAGGACCCCAATAACGGGTATAGGACCCCAATAATGGGATGGGACCCCAATAATGGGGTATAGGACCCCAATAACAGGGTATAGGACCCCAATAATGGGGTATAGGACCCCAATAACGGGTATAGGACCCCAATAATGGGATGGGACCCCAATAATGGGGTATAGGACCCCAATAACGGGTATAGGACCTCAGTAATGGGGTATAGGACCCCAATAACGGGTATAGGACCCCAATAATGGGATGGGACCCCAATAATGGGGTATAGGACCCCAATAATGGTGGATGGGACCCCAATAATGGGGTATAGGATCCCAATAATGGGGTATAGGACCCCAATAACGGGTATAGGACCCCAATAATGGGATAGGACCCCAATAATGGGGTATAGGACCCCAATAATAGGTATGGGACCCCAATAATGGGGTATGGGAGCCCAATAACGGGTATAGGACCCCAATAATGGGGTATAGGACCCCAATAACAGGGTATAGGACCCCAATAATGTCATAGGACCCCAATAATGGGGTATAGGACCCCAATAATAGGGTATAGGACCCCAATAATGGGGCATAGGACCCCAATAATGGGGTATAGGACCCCAATTGGAATCACTGGGACCCCAATAATGGGGTATAGGACCCCAATAATAGGTATGGGACCCCAATAATGGGGTATCGGAGCCCAATAACGGGTATAGGACCTCAATAATGGGGTATAGGACCCTAATAACAGGGTATAGGACCCCAATAGTGGGATATGGGACCCCAATAATGGCGTATAGAACCCCAATAGGAGGCACTGGGACCCCGATATTGGGGTATAGGGCCCCAGTTGGAATCACTGGGACCCCAATAATGGGGTATAGGACCCCAATAACGGGTATAGGACCCCAATAATGGGATGGGACCCCAATAATGGGGTATGGGACCCCAATTGGAGGCACTGGGACCCCAATAATGGAGTATAGGACCCCAATAATGGGATGGGACCCCAATAATGGGTATAGGACCCCAGTAATGGGAATGGGACCCCAATAATGGGATGGGACCCCAATAATGGGGTATAGGAACCAATAATGGTGTATAGGACCCCGATAACAGGGTATGGGACCCCAATAATGGTGGATGGGACCCCAATAATGGGGTATAGGACCCCAATAACAGGTATAGGACCCCTATAATGGGAATAGGACCCCAATAACAGGGTGTAGGGCCCCAATAACGGGTATAGGACCTCAGTAATGGGGTATAGGACCCCAATAACGGGTATAGGACCCCAATAATGGGCTATAGGACCCCAATAATGGGGTATAGGATCCCAATAACAAGGTATAGGACCCCAATAATGGGGTATATGACCCCAGTAACAGGGTATAGGACCCCAATAACAGGGTATAGGACCCCAATTGGAATCACTGGGACCCCAATAACAGGGTATAGGACCCCAATAATGGGATATGGGACCCCAATAATGGGGTATAGGACCCCAATAGGAGGCACTGGGACCCCAATAACAAGGTATAGGACCCCAATAATGGGGTATGGGAGCCCAATAATGGTGGATGGGACTCCAATAATGTCATACGACCCCAATAATGGGGTATAGGACCCCTATAACAGGGTATAGGACCCCAATAACGGGTATAGGACCCCAATAATGGGGTATAGGACCCCAATAACAGGGTATAGTACTCCAATAATGAGATATAGGGCCCCAATAATGGGGTATAGGACCCCAATAACAGGGTATAGGACCCCAATAGGAGGCACTGGGACCCCAATAATAGGGATGGGACCCCAGCATTAGGAATAGGACCCCAATAATAGGGATGGGACCCCAATAATGGGGTATAGGACCCCAATAACGGGTATAGGACCCCAATAATGGGGGATGGGACCCCAATAACAGGGTATAGGACCCCAATAATGTCATAGGACCCCAATAACGGGTATAGGACCCCAATAATGGGATATAGGACCCCAATAATGGGCACTGGGACCCCAATAATGGGATATAGGACCCCAATAATGGGGTATAGGACCCCAATAACAGGGTATAGGACCCCAATAGGAGGCACTGGGACCCCAATAATAGGGATGGGACCCCAGCATTAGGAATAGGACCCCAATAATAGGGATGGGACCCCAATAATGGGGTATAGGACCCCAATAACAGGGTATAGGACCCCAATAATGGGATGGGACCCCAATAACGGGTATAGGACCCCAATAATGGGGTATAGGACCCCAATTGGAATTACTGGGACCCCAATAATGGGGTATAGGACCCCAACAATGGGAATGGGACCCCAATAACAGGGTATGGGACCCCAATAACGGGTATAAAACCCCAATAATGGGATATAGGACCCCAATTAATGGCACTGGGACCCCAATAATGGGATGGGACCCCAATAACAGGGTATAGGACCCCAATAATGGGATCGAACCCCAATAACAGGGTATAGGACCCCAATAATGGGGTATAGGACCCCAATAACGGGTATAGGACACCAATAATAGGGTATAGGACCCCAATAATGGGATGGGACCCCAATAACAGGGTATAGGACCCCAATAACAGGGTATATGACCCCAGTAACAGGGTATAGGACCCCAATAACAGGGTATAGGACCCCAATTGGAATCACTGGGACCCCAATAATGGGGTATAGGACCCCAATAATGGGATATGGGACCCCAATAATGGGGTATAGGACCCCAATAGGAGGCACTGGGACCCCAATAACGGGTATAGGACCCCAATAACGGGTATAGGACCCCAATAATGGGATCAAACCCCAATAACAGGGTATAGGACCCCAATAACGGGTATAGGACCCCAATAATGGGGTATAGGACCCCAATAACGGGTATAGGACCCCAATAACGGGTATAGGACCCCAATAACGGGGTATAGGACCCCAATAATGGGGGTTGGGACCCCAATAACGGGATATAGGACCCCAGTAATGTCATAGGACCTCAATAACGGGTATAGAACCCCAATAACGGGTATAGGACCCCAATAATGGGGGATGGGACCCCAATAACGGGTATAGGACCCCAATAATGGGTATAGGACCCCAATAATGGGGGATGGGACCCCAATAATGGGTATAGGACCCCAATAATGGGGTATAGGTCTCCAATAATAGGGTATAGGACCCCAATAACAGGGTATAGGACCCCAATTGGAATCACTGGGACCCCAATAATGGGGTATAGGACCCCAATAATGGGGTATAGGACCCCAATAGGAGGCACTGGGACCCCAATAACGGGTATAGGACCCCAATAACGGGTATAGGACCCCAATAATGGGATATAGGACCCCAATAATGTCATAGGACCTCAATAACGGGTATAGGACCCCAATAATGGGATGGGACCCCAATAACGGGTATAGGACCCCAATAACGGGTATAGGACCCCAATAATGGGATATAAGACCCCACTAATGGGGGTTGGGACCCCAATAATGGGACTCGGACCCCAGTTGACCTCCATCCTTTAACCTTTGCCCTTTGACCCCTTTAGCCTTCACGTTCTTTGACCCCACTGACGCGGCCTGTCAGCAGATTCTGCTCGACCCCAAAACCACCATCCCACAATTGTTCGCGGTGCTGCGCCAATGGGTGCCACAGGTCCAGCACCGCGTCGACGTCATCGGCAACGAGGTCAGGGGTCATGGGGTCACAATGGGGTCACGAGGTCATCGGAGGTCGTGGGGGTTATGGGGTCATTGGGGCTAATGGGGTTGTTGGGGTCAGTAGGGTTATTGGGGTCATGGGGTCAATGGGGTGAATGGGGTTAATGGGGTCAATGGGGGCAATGGGGTTAATGGGGTTAATGGGGTTAATGGGGTTAATGGGGGCAATGGGGTTAATGGGGTGAGTGGGGTTAATGGGGTGAATGGGGCCATTGGGGTCAATGGGGACATTGGGGTCAATGGGGTCAATGGGGTGAATGGGGGTATTGGGGTTAATGGGGTATTGGGGTCAATGGGGGCAATGGGGTGAATGGGGTTAATGGGGGCAATGGGGGTATTGGGGTCAATGGGGACATTGGGGTCAATGGGGTCATTGGGGTCATTGGGGTTAATGGGGTCACTGGGGTTAATGGGGTCAATGAGGTCGCGGTGCTGCGCCAATGGGTGCCACAGGTCCAGCACCGCGTCGACCTCATCGGCAACGAGGTCAGGGGTCATGGGGTCACGGCGGGGTCACGGTGGGGTCATGAGGTCAAGGGGTCATGGGGGGTCATGAGGTCAAGGGGTCATCGGGGGTCATGGAGTCAGCAGGGGTCATGGGGTCATTGGGGGTTATGGGGTCGTTGGGGTCATTGGGGTCAATGGGGTCATTGGGGGCTATGGGGTCATTGGGGTCAATGGGGTTGTTGGGGTCAGTGGGGTCGTTGGGGGTTATGGGGTCATTGGGGTCAATGGGGTTGTTGGGGTCAGTGGGGTCGTTGGGGGTTATGGGGTCATTGGGGTTATTGGGGTCAGTGGGGTCATTGGGGGCTATGGGGTCAATGGGGACAGTGGGGTCAATGGGGTCATTGGGGTTATTAGGGTCATTGGGGCCAATGGGGTCATTGGGGTCATTGGGTCATCGGGGGTTATGGGGTCGTTGGGGGTTATGGGGTCATTGGAGTCAATGGGGTCGATGGGGTCATTGGGGTTATTGGGGTCAATGGGGTTGTTGGGGGTTATGGGGTTATTGGGGTCATTGGGGGCTATGGGGTCAATGGTGTCATTGGGGTCAATGGGGTTATGGGGTCGTTGGGGTCATTGGGGTCAATGGGGTCATTGGGGGTTATGGGGTCGTTGGGGTCATTAGGGTCATTGGGGGTTATGGGGTCATTGGGGTTATTGGGGTCAATGGGGTCATTGGGTCAATGGGGTCATTAGGGTTGTTGAGGGTTATGGGGTCATTAGGATCAATGGGGTCGTTGGGGTTATTGGAGTCAATGGGGTCATTGGGTCAATGGGGTCAATGGTGTCATTGGGGTCAATGGGGTTATGGGGTTGTTGGGGTCATTGGGGTCAGTGGGGTCAATGGGGTCATTGGGGTCAATGGGGTCATTGGGGTTGTTGGGGGTCATTGGGGTTATTGGGGTCAGTGGGGTCAATGGGGTTATTGTGGGTTATGGGGTCAATTGGGTCATTGGGGTCAATGGGGTCACTGGGGTTATTGGGGTCAATGGGGTCATTGGGGTCAATGGGGGTTATGGGGTTATTGGGGGTTATGGGGTTGTTGGGGTCATTGGGGTCAGTAGGGTTATTGGGGTCATGGGGTCAATGGGGTTAATGGGGTTAATGGGGTCAATGGGGTTAATGGGGTTAATGGGGGCAATGGGGTTAATGGGGTGAGTGGGGTTAATGGGGTGAATGGGGCCATTGGGGTCAATGGGGACATTGGGGTCAATGGGGTCAATGGGGTCAATGGGGTGAATGGGGGTATTGGGGTTAATGGGGTATTGGGGTCAATGGGGGCAATGGGGTCAATGGGGTCACTGGGGTCAATGGGGTCGATGGGGACAGTGGGGCAATGGGGTTATTGGGGTCAATGAGGTCACGGTGCTGCGCCAATGGGTGCCGCAGGTCCAGCACCGCGTCGACATCATTGGCAACGAGGTCAGGGGTCATGGGGTCACGGTGGGGTCATGAGGTCATGATGGGGTCATGAGGTCAAGGGGTCATCGGGGGTCATGGGGTTATGGGGTTATTTGGGGTTATGGGGTTGTTGGGGTCGTTGGGGTCATTGGGGGTTATGGGGTTATTGGGGGTTATGGGGTCATTGGTGTCAATGGGGTCAATGGGGTCATTGGGGTCAATGGGGTCAATGGGGTCATTGGGGTCAATGGGGTCGTTGGGGGTTATGGGGTCATTGGGGTCAATGGGGTCAATGGGGTCATTGGGGGCTATGGGGTCCATGGAGTTATTGGGGTCATTGGGTTCATTGGGGTCAATGGGGTCATTGGGGATATATATCCCCTATATCCCCTATATATCCCCTATATATCCCCTATATCCCCTATATATCCCCTATATATCCCATATATCCCCTATATATCCCCTATATATCCCCTATATCCCCTATATATCCCCTATATCCCCTATATCCCCTATATATCCCCTATATCCCCTATATCCCCTATATATCCCCTATATATCCCCTATATCCCCTATATCCCCTATATATCCCCTATATCCCCTATATATCCCCTATATATCCCCTATATATCCCCTATATCCCCTATATCCCCTATATATCCCCTATATATCCCCTATATCCCCTATATATCCCCTATATATCCCATATATCCCCTATATCCCCTATATCCCCTATATATCCCCTATATATCCCCTATATCCCCTATATATCCCCTATATCCCCTATATCCCCTATATATCCCCTATATATCCCCTATATCCCCTATATCCCCTATATATCCCCTATATATCCCCTATATATCCCCTATATCCCCTATATATCCCCTATATCCCCTATATATCCCCTATATATCCCCTATATCCCCTATATATCCCCTATATATCCCCTATATATCCCCTATATATCCCCTATATCTCTCTCAGATCCTACGTCGCGGTTGCCATGTTGATGACCGTGATGGTCTGACGGACATGACGCTGCTGCACTACGCCTGCAAGGCCGGGGCACACGGCGTGGGTGAGCCCCATAACTGCCCCATAACCACCCCATAACCACCCCATAGCCACCCCATAGCCACCCCATAACCACCCCATAACCACCCCATAACCACCTCATAACCACCCCATAGCCACCCCATAACCACCCCATAAACACCCCATAACCACCCCATAACCACCCCATAGCCACCCCATAACCACCCCATAGCCACCCCATAACCACCCCATAACCACCCCATAGCCACCCCATAGCCACCCCATAACCACCCCATAACCACCCCATAGCCACCCCATAGCCACCCCATAACCACCCCATAGCCACCCCATAGCCACCCCATAACCACCCCATAACCACCCCATAGCCACCCCATAACCACCCCATAACCGCCCCATAACCACCCCATAACCACCCCATAACCACCCCATAGCCACCCCATAACCACCCCATAGCCACCCCATAACCACCCCATAACCACCCCATAGCCACCCCATAGCCACCCCATAACCACCCCATAGCCACCCCATAGCCACCCCATAACCACCCCATAACCACCCCATAACCACCCCATAACCCCATACACCCCATATAACCTCATATCCCCCTATAGGTGACCCCGCGGCCGCAGTGCGCCTGGCCTCCCGCCTGCTGTCCCATAACCCCATATAACCCCATATAACCCCATATAACCCCATATAACCCCATATACCCCATATACCCCCATATAACCCCATAACCCCATATAACCCCATATGACCCCATATAACCCCATATAACCCCATATAACCCCATATAACCCCATATAATCCCCTATAACCCCATAACCCCCCTATAACCCCATATAACCCCATATAACCCCCTGTAACCCCATAACCCCCCTATAACCCCCTATAACCCCCCATATAACCCCATATAACCCCATATAACCCCATATAACCCTATAGGTGACCCCCTATATCCCCCATATAACCCCATATCCCCCCATATAACCCCATATATCCCCTATATAACCCCATATAACCCTATAGGTGACCCCCTATATCCCCCATATAACCCCATATCCCCCCATATAACCCCATATAACCCCATATACCCCATATAACCCCATATAACCCTATAGGTGACCCCCTATATCCCCCATATAACCCCATATAACCCCATATCCCCCCATATCCCCCCATATAATCCCATACACCCCATAGGTGACCCTGCAGCCGCAGTGCACCTGGCCTCCCGCCTGCTGTCCCATAACCCCATAACCCCATAACCCCATAACCCCATATAACCCCATATAACCCCATATAACCCCCTATAACCCCATATAACCCCATAACCCCATATCCCCCCTATAACCCCATATAACCCCATATAACCCCATATTACCCTATAGGTGACCCCCTATATCCCCCATATAACCCCATATAACCCCATATAACCCCATATAACCCCATATAACCCCATATACCTCCATATACCCCCATATAACCCCATATAACCCCATATAACCCCATATCCCCCCATATAACCCCATATAACCCTATATAACCCTATAGGTGACCCCCTATATCCCCCATATAACCCCATATAACCCCATATAACCCCATATACCCCCATATAACCCCATATAACCCCATATAACCCTATAGGTGACCCCCTATATCCCCCATATAACCCCATATAACCCCATATTACCCTATAGGTGACCCCCTATATTCCCCATATAACCCATATAACCCCATATAACCCATATAACCCCATATAACCCCATATACCCCCATATAACCCCATACACCCCATATAACCCCATATAACCCCATATAACCCCATATCCCCCCATATCCCCCCATATAACCCCATATAACCCCATATAACCCTATAGGTGACCCCCTATATCCCCCATATAACCCCATATAACCCCAGATAACCCCATATAACCCCATATAACCCATATAACCCCATATAACCCCATATCCCCCCATATCCCCCCATATCCCCCCATATAACCCCATATAACCCCATATAACCCCATATAACCCCATATACCCCCATATAACCCCATATAACCCCATATAACCCCATATCCCCCCATATATCCCCTATATAACCCCATATAACTCTATATGTGACCCCCTATATCCCCCATATAACTCTATATGTGACCCCCTATATCCCCCATATAACCCCATATCCCCCCATATAACCCCATATATCCCCTATATAACCCCATATAACCCTATAGGTGACCCCCTATATCCCCCATATAACCCCATATAACCCCCATATAACCCCATATAACCCCATATAACCCCATATACCCCCATATAACCCCATATAACCCTATATAACCCCATATAACCCCATATAACCCCCTATAACCCCATATCACCCCATATAACTCTATATAACCCTATAGGTGACCCCGCGGCCGCAGTGCGCCTGGCCTCCCGCCTGCTGTCCCATAACCCCATAACCCCATATAACCCCATAACCCCATATAACCCCATATCCCCCCCTATAACCCCATATCCCCCATATAACCCCATATCCCCCATATAACCCCATATAACCCATATAACCCCATATAACCCCATATAACCCCATATAACCCATATAACCCCATATACCCCATATAACCCCATATCCCCCCATATAACCCTATATAACCCCATATAACCCCATATAACCCCATATAACCCCCTATAACCCCCTATAACCCCATATAACCCCATATAACCCCATATCCCCCCATATCCCCCATATCCCCCATATAACCCCATATAACCCCATATAACCCCATATACCCCCATATAACCCCATATAACCCCATATACCCCATATAACCCCATATAACCCCATATACCCCCATATAACCCCATATAACCCATATAACCCCATATAACCCCATATAACCCCATATAACCCCATATAACCCCATATAACCCCATATAAACCCATATAACCCCATATAACCCCATATCCCCCCATATAACCCCATATAACCCTATATAACCCCATATAACCCCATATAACCCCATATAACCCCATATAACCCCATATAACCCCATATAACCCCATACCCCCCATAGGTGACCCCGCGGCCGCAGTGCGCCTGGCCTCCCGCCTGCTGTCCCATAACCCCATAACCCCATATAACCCCATATAACCCCATATATCCCATATAACCCCATAACCCCATATAACCCCATAGGTGACCCCGCAGCCGCAGTGCGCCTGGCCTCCCGCCTGCTATCCCATAACCCCATATCCCCCCTATAACCCCATAACCACCCCCTATAGCCCCATAACCCCATAAACCCATACCCCATAACCCCCCTATAACCCCATAACCACCCTCCATAACCCCATAACCCCATATAACCCCATGTAACCCCATATACCCCATATAACCCCATATAACCCCATATAACCCTATAGGTGACCCCGTATATCCCCCATATAACCCCATATAACCCCATATAACCCCATATAACCCCATATACCCCCATATAACCCCATATAACCCCATATAACCCCATATAACCCCATATAACCCCCTATATCCCCCCATATCCCCCATATAACCCCATATAACCCCCCATATAACCGCATATAACCCCATATAACCCCATATAACCCCATATAACCCCATATAACCCCATGTAACCCCATATACCCCATATAACCCCATATAACCCCATATAACCCTATAGTTGACCCCCTATATCCCCCATATAACCCCATATCCCCCCATATAACCCCATATAACCCCATATAACCCCATATAACCCCATATCCCCCCATATCCCCCCATATAACCCCATATACCCCCATATACCCCCATATAACCCCATATAACCCCATATAACCCCATATAACCCCATATAACACCATATAACCCCATATAACCCCATATAACCCCATATAACCCCATATAACCCCATATAACCCATATAACCCCATAACCCCATATAACCCCATATAACCCCATATTCCCCATATAACCCCATATAACCCATATAACCCCATATACCCCATATAACCCCATATAACCCCATATAACCCCATATAACCCCATATAACACCATATAACCCCATATAACCCCATATCCCCCCATATAACCCCATATAACCCCATATACCCCCATATAACCCCATATAACCCCATATCCCCCCATATAACCCCATAACCCCATATAACCCCATATAACCCCATATAACCCCATATACCCCCATATAACCCCATATAACCCCATATAACCCCATATCCCCCCATATTCCCCCATATACCCCTATAGGTGACCCTGCAGCCGCAGTGCACCTGGCCTCCCGCCTGCTGTCCCATAACCCCATACCCTATAACCCCATATAACCCCATATAACCCCATATAACCCCATATAACCCCATATACCCCCATATAACCCCATATAACCCCATATCCCCCCATATACCCCCATATACCCCCATATACCCCCATATAACCCCATATAACCCCATATAACCCCATAACCCCATATAACCCCATATAACCCCATATAACCCCATATAACTCCATATACCCCCATATAACCCCATATAACCCCATATAACCCCATAACCCCATATAACCTCATATCCCCCCATATCCCCCCATATAACCCCATATAACCCCATATAAACCCATATAACCCCCTATAACCCCATAACCCCCCTAAAGCCCCCTATAACCCCATATAACCCCATATAACCCTATAGGTGACCCCCTATAACCCCCATATAACCCCATATAACCCCATATAACCCCATATAACCCTATAGGTGACCGCCTATATCCCCCATATAACCCCATATCCCCCCATATAACCCCATATAACCCCATATAACCCTATAGGTGACCCCCTATATCCCCCATATAACCCCATATACCCCCATATAACCCCATATAACCCCATATCCCCCCATATAACCCCATACACCCCATATAACCCCATATAACCCTATAGGTGACCGCCTATATCCCCCATATAACCCCATATCCCCCCATATAACCCCATATAACCCCATATAACCCTATAGGTGACCCCCTATATCCCCCATATAACCCCATATACCCCCATATAACCCCATATAACCCCATATCCCCCCATATAACCCCATACACCCCATATAACCCCATATAACCCCATATACCCCCATATACCCCCATATAACCCCATATAACCCCATATCCCCCCATATAACCCCATAACCCCATATAACCCCATATACCCCCATATAACCCCATATAACTCTATATCCCCCCATAGGTGACCCTGCGGCCGCAGTGCGCCTGGCCTCCCGCCTGCTGTCTCTGGGTGGTGACGTGACCCTTCGCTCCCGCTGGACCCACATGAACGCGCTGCACTACGCGGCCTACTTCGATGTGCCCGAGCTCATCAGGACACTGCTACGGGCTGCGGCACCAAGGGGTATGGGGGGATATATGGGGGGATATGGGGTTATAGGGGGATATGGGGTTATAGGGGGATATGGGGTTATAGGGGGATATGGGGGGATATGGGGGGATATGGGGGCTAATGGGGGGATATGGGGGGATATGGGGTTGGGGAGGGGTATGGGGGGTGGTTATGGGGATATGGGGGGTGGTTATGGGGTTATAGGGGGTGGTTATGGGGTTATGGGGGGATATAGGGGGATATATAGGGGATATGGGGGGATATGTGGGATAAAGGGGGGGTAATGGGGTCTATGGGGGGTTATAAGGGGGGATATGGGGGGCTTATGGGGTTGGGAAGGGGTTATGGGGGGTGGTTATGGGGTCATGGGGGGGACTATGGGGGGTAATGGGGGGATATGGGGGGATATGGGGGACTATGGGGCTTAATGGGAGGATATAGGGGGTTATGGGGGGCTATGGGGGGATATAGGGGGGATATAGGAGGGTTATGGGGGGATATGGGGGTATATATGGGGTTATGGGGGGATATGGGGTTATGGGGGGATATGGGGTTATGGGGGGATATGGGGGATATGGGGTTATAGGGGGATATGGGGTTATAGGGGGGATATGGGGTTATAGGGGGATATGGGGTTATAGGGGGATATGGGGTTATAGGGGGGATATGGGGTACTTTAATGTGCCCGAGCTCATCAGGACCCTGCTGAGGGCTGCGGCACCGAGGGGTATGGGGGGATATGGGGAATATGGGGGGATATGGGGGGATATGGGGGGATAAAGGGGGGGTAATGGTGTCTATGTGGGGTTATAAGGGGGGATATGGGGCGGTTATGGGGTTGGGAAGGGGTTATGGGGGATGGTTATGGGGTCATGGGGGGGACTATGGGGGGTAATGGGGGGATATGGGGGGATATGGGGGACTATGGGGCTTAATGGGAGGATATAGGGGGTTATGGGGGGCTATGGGGGGATATAGGGGGGTTATGGGGGGGTATGGGGGGATATGGGGGGATATGGGGGATATGGGGGGATATGGGGGATATGGGGGGATATGGGGGGATATGGGGTTATGGGGGATATGGGGTTATGGGGGGATATGGGGTTATGGGGTGGTTATGGGGTTATAGGGGGATATGGGGTTATAGGGGGATATGGGGTTATAGGGGGATATGGGGGATATGGGGTTATAGGGGGATATGGGGTTATGGGGGATATGGGGTTATAGGGGGGATATGGGGTTATAGGGAGATATGGGGTTATAGGGGGATATGGGGTTATAGGGGGATATGGGGTTATAGGGGGATATGGGGTTATAGGGGATATGGGGTTATAGGGGGATATGGGGTACTTTGATGTGCCTGATCTCATCAGGACACTGCTGAGAGCTGCGGCACCGAGGGGTATATGAGGGGTATGGGGGGATATAGGGGGATATAGGGGGTATGGGGTTATAGGGGTATATGGGGTTATAGGGGGATATGGGGGATATGGGGTTATAGGGGGTGGTTATGGGGTTATAGGACGTGGTTATGGGGTTATAGGGGGTGGTTATGGGGTTGGAAAGGAATTATGGGGAGTGGTTATGGAGTTATGGGGTGGCTATGGGGGGTAATGGGGGGCTATGGGGGGTAATGGGGGGCTATGGGGGGTAATAGGGGCATATAGGAGGGATATGGGGGGATATAGGGGGGATATGGGGGGATATAGGGGGGATATGGGGGGGATATGGGGGGATATAGGGGGGATATGGGGGGATATAGGGGGGTATGGGGGGATATAGGGGGGATATGGGGGGTAATGGAGGGGATATAGGGGGGGATATAGGGGGGTTATTTGGGGTTATGGGGGGATATAGGGGCGATATGTGGGGATATAAGGGGGATATGGGGGGATATGGGGGGATATGAGGGGATATAGGAGGATAAAAGGGGCTATGAGGGACTATGGGGGGATATAGGGGGATATGGAGGGTAATGGGGGGTTATGGGGGGATATAGGGGGGATATAGGGGGATATAGGGGGGGTAATGGGGTTGGAAAGGAGTTATGGGGGGTGGTTATGGGGTTATGGGGGGGGCTATAGGGGGGATATGGGGGGGGTTATGGGGCTATGGGAGGTGGTTATGGGGTTATAGGGGGTGGTTATGGGGTTGGAAAGGAGTTATGGGGGGTGGTTATGGGGTTATGGGGGGGGCTATGGGGTTATGGGGTTATGGGGGGGGCTATGGGGGGATATAGGGGGGATATGGGGGGATATAGGGGGAATATGGGGGGCTTATGGGGTTATAGGGGGTGGTTATGGGGGTAGAAAGGAGTTATGGGGGGTGGCTATGGGGTTTTGGGGGGCCTATGGGTTTATGGGGGGCTATATAGGGGGCTATGGTGGGCTATGGGGGGTAATGGGGGGCTGTGGGGGGGATATGGGGGGATATAGGGGGAATATGGGGGGGTTATGGGGTTATAGGGGGTGGTTATGGGGGTAGAAAGGAGTTATGGGGGGTGGTTATGGGGTTATGGGGGGGGCTATGGGGTTATGGGGTTATGGGGGGGGCTATGGGGGGATATAGTGGGGATATGGGGGGATATAGGGGGGATATGGGGGGGTTATGGGTATATAGGGGGGGTTATGGGGTTGGAAAGGAGTTATGGGGGGTGGTTATGGGGTTATGGGAGGGGGCTATGGGGGGTAATGGGGGGCTATGAGGGGCGATGAGGAGCTATATGGGGAGCTATGGGGGGCTATATGGGGGATATGGGGGGGTATGGGGGGATATAGGGGGGATATGGGGGGATATAGGGGGGTTATGGGGTTGGGAAGGAGTTATGGGGGGTGGTTATGGGGTTATGGGGGGGGGCTATGGGGGGATATAGGGGGGATATAGGGGGGATATGGGGTTTATAGGGTTGTGGTTCTGGTTCTGGGTTGTTTATGGGGTTTATGGGGTTCCTGTGGTTCTGGGTTGATGGGTTCATGCGGTTCTGGGTCACCGTGGTTCTAGATTTGGGTTCTCATGGTTCCAGTTCTGGGTTGTTGTCTATGGGGTCTATGGGGTCTGTGGGGTTTATGTGGTCTATGGGGTCTATGTGGTCTATGGGGTCTGTGGGGTCTATGTGGTCTATGGGGTCTATGGGGTCTATGGGGTCTATGTGGTCTATGGGGTCTATGTGGTCTATGGGATCTATGGGATCTATGGGGTCTATAGGGTCTATGGGGTTATGGGGTCTATGAGGTCTATGGGATCTATGGGGTCTATGGGGTCTGTGGGATCTATGGGGTCTGTGGGGTCTGTGGGGTCTGTGGGGTCTATGGGGTTATGGGGTCTATGGGGTCTATGGGATCTATGGGGTCTATGGGGTCTATGGGGTCAGTGGGGTCAGTGGGGTCTGTGGGGTCTATGGGGTCTATGGGGTCTATGGGATCTATGGGGTCTATGGGGTCTATGGGATCTATGGGGTCTATAGGGTCTATGGGGTTATGGGGTCTATGAGGTCTATGGGATCTATGGGGTCTATGGGGTCTGTGGGATCTATGGGGTCTGTGGGGTCTATGGGGTCTGTGGGGTCTGTGGGGTCTGTGGGGTCTGTGGGGTCTATGGGGTCTGTGGGGTCTATGGGGTCTATGGGGTCTATGGGGTCTATGGGATCTATGGGATCTATGGGGTCTGTGGGGTCTGTGGGATCTATGGGATCTATGGGGTCTATGGGGTCTATGGGGTCTATGTGGTCTATGGGGTCTATGGGGTCTATGTGGTCTATGGGGTCTGTGGGGTCTATGGGGTCTATGGGGTCTATGGGGTTATGGGGTCTATGGGGTCTATGGGATCTATGTGGTCTATGGGATCTATGGGGTCTATGGGATCTATGGGGTCTATGGGGTCTATGGGATCTATGGGGTCTATGGGATCTATGGGGTCTATGGGGTCTATAGGGTCTATGGGGTTATGGGGTCTATGGGGTCTATGGGGTCTATGGGGTCTATAGGGTCTATGGGGTCTATGGGGTTATGGGGTCTATGGGGTCTATGGGGTCTATGGGATCTATGGGGTCTATGGGATCTATGGGGTCTATGGGATCTATTGGGTCTATGGGGTCTGTGGGGTCTATGGGGTCTATGGGGTCTATGGGGTCTATGGGATCTATGGGGTCTGTGGGGTCTATGGGGTCTATGGGGTCTATGGGGTCTATGTGGTCTATGGGGTCTATGGGGTCTATGGGGTCTATGGGATCTATGGGGTCTATGGGGTCTATGGGGTCTGTGGGGTCTATGGGGTCTGTGGGGTCTATGGGGTCTGTGGGGTCTGTGGGGTCTATGGGGTCTGTGGGGTCTGTGGGGTCTATGGGGTCTATGGGGTCTATGGGGTTATGGGGTCTATGGGATCTATGGGGTCTATGGGATCTATGGGGTCTATGGGGTCTATGGGATCTATGGGATCTATGGGGTCTATGGGGTTATTGTGGTTCTGTCTTGTCCCGGTTCTGGTTCTGACGTTGGTTCTGGTTCCGTCCCGCAGTGCTCCACTCCACGTGCAGTGATTTCAGCCATGGCACCGCGCTGCACATCGCGGCCTCCAACCTCTGCATCGGGGCCGTCAGGTGCCTGCTGGAGCATGGGGCTGATCCAGCACTGAGGGTAGGGGATGTGGGGAGATATGAAGCGCTATGGGGGGATATGGGGAGATATGGGGAGATATGGGGGGATATGGGGGGGTTATGGGGGGATATGGGGGATATAGGGGGGATATGGGGGGATATGGGGCACTATGGGGGGATATGGGGTGGTTATGGGGGGATATGGGGGATATAGGGGGGATATGGGGGGATATGGGGCACTATGGGGGGATGTGGGGGGATATGGGGGGATGTGGGGTGTGAGATGTCTGCTGGAGCATGGGGCTGATCCAGCGCTAAGGGTACGGGATATGGGGAGATATGGGGGGATATGGGGTGATATGGGGGAGATATGGGGTGATATGGGGGGATATGGGGTGATATGGGGAGATATGGGGGGATATGGGGGGATATGGGGGGGATATGGGGGGATATGGGGCACTATGGGGGGATGTGGGGGGATATGGGGGGATGTGGGGTGTGAGATGTCTGCTGGAGCATGGGGCTGATCCAGCACTAAGAGTACGGGATATGGGGAGATATGGGGAGATATGGGGGGATATGGGGAGATATGGGGTGATATGGGGGGATATGGGGTGATATGGGGGGATATGGGGAGATATGGGGGGATATGGGGTGGTTATGGGGTGTGAGATGTCTGCTGGAGCATGGGGCTGATCCGGCACTGAGGGTAGGGGGATATGGGGAGATATGGGGGGATATGGGGCACTATGGGGCACTATAGGGCGCTATGGGGGGATATGGGGGGATATGGGGAGATATGGGGGGATATGGGGGGATATGGGGAGATATGGGGGGATATGGGGTGGTTATGGGGTGTGAGATGTCTGCTGGAGCATGGGGCTGATCCGGCACTGAGGGTAGGGGGGGATATGGGGCACTGTGGGGAGATATGGGGAGATATGGGGTGGTTATGGGGGGATATGGGGGATATGGGGGGATACGGGGGGGATATGGGGGGATATGGGGGGATATGGGGCACTATGGGGGCATATGGGGGGATATGGGGAGATATGGGGATATAGAGGGGATATGGGGGGATATGGGGTGGTCATGGGGTGTGAGATGTCTGCTGGAGAATGGGGCCGATCCCGCACTGAGGGTAGGGGGATGTGGGGAGATATGGGGGGATATGGGGAGATATGGGGGATATGGGGTGGTTATGGGGAGATATGGGGGGATATGGGGTGGTTATGGGGTGTGAGATGTCTGCTGGAGCATGGGGCCGATCCGGCACTGAGGGTAGGGGATGTGGGGCGCTATGGGGCACTATGGGGAGATATGGGGAGATATGGGGGGATGTGGGGCAGTTATGGGGTTGTTATGGGGGGATATGGGGTGTGAGATGCCTGCTGGAGCATGGCGCTGATCCGGCACTAAGGATATGGGGGGATGTGGGGCACTATGGGGGGATATGGGGTGGTTATGGGGTGTGAGATGTCTGCTGGAGCATGGGGCCGATCCGGCACTGAGGGTACGGGGAGATGTGGGGAGATATGGGGCGCTATGGGGAGATATGGGGGGATATGGGGTGGATATAGGGGGATATGGGGGGATATAGGGGGATATGGGGGGATGTGGGGTGGATATGGGGTGTTATGGGGGGATATAGGGGGATATGGGGAGATATGGGGGGATATGGGGTGTTATGGGGGGATATGGGGGGATATGGGGTGGTTATGGGGTGTGAGATGTCTGCTGGAACATGGGGCTGATCCAGCACTAAGGGTATTGGGATGTGGGGTGATATGGGGAGATATGGGGTGATATGGGGTGGTTATGGGGTGGTTATGGGGGGATATGGGGGGATATGGGGTGGTTATGGTGGGATATGGGGGGATATGGAGTGTTATGGGGTGATATAGGGTGGTTATGGGGAGATATGGGGGGACATGGGGCGCTATTGGGTGTTATGGGGTGATATGGGGTGATATGGGGTGGTTATGGGGGGTGATATGGGAGGATATGGGGTGGTTATGGGGAGATATGGGGGGTTATGGGGTGATATGGGGTGGTTATGGGGAGATATGGGGTGGATATGGGATGGTTATGGGGTGATATGGGGCACTATGCAATACCACTATTGCCCACTAGGTAGCGCTATAGATCTCAGTGCTCTCTAGCACCCTATGGGGCTCTATGGGGCAGCCCCAAACTCACTCCCTGCCCTATATCTCCCCATAGAAGAGCCAAGGCCAGGTGGCCCCTATGGGCGATATGGGGCTCTATTTTGCAGTGTAATATTGGCCACCAGGTGGCGCTGTGATGCAGTACCACTATTGCCCACTGGGTGGCGCTATAAAGCTCAATGTTACTTAGGACCCTATGGGGCGCTATGGTGCAATACCACTATTGCCCACTAGGGGTCGCTACGGTGCAATACCACTATTACCCATTAGGGATCGCTATGATGCAATACCACTATTGCCCACTAGGTGGCGCTATGGAGCTCAATGCCCTATAGCGCCCCATGAGTCTCTATGGGGCAGCCCCATACACTCACTCCCTGCCCTATATCTCCCCATAGAACAGCCAAGGCCAAGTGGCCCCTATGGGCGCTATGGGGCTCTATTATGCTGTATACTATTGCCCACTAGGGGTCGCTATGGCGCTATATCCATTAATGGCCACCAGGGGTCGCTGTGTTGCAATACCACTATTGCCCACTAGGTGGCGCTATGGTGCAATACCACTATTGCCCACTACGTGGCGCTATGGAGCTCAATGTTACATGGGACCCTATGGGGCGCTATGGTGCAGTACCACTATTGCCCACTAGGTGGCACTGTGTTGCAATACCACTATTGCCCACTAGGTGGCGCTATGGAGCTCAATGTTATATAGGACCCCATGGGGCGCTATGATGCAATACCACTATTGGCCACCAGGGGTCGCCATGGCGCTATATCCATTAATGGCCACCAGGGGTCGCTGTGTTGCAATACCACTATTGCCCACTAGGTGGCGCTATGGTGCAATACCACTATTGCCCACCAGGTGGCGCTATGGAGCTCAATGTTACACAGGACCCTATGGGGCGCTATGGTGCAATACCACTATTGCCCACCAGGGGTCGCTGTGTTGCAATACCACTATCGGTCACTAGGTGGCGCTATGGAGCTCAATGTTATATAGGTCCCTATGGGGCGCTGTGGTGCAATACCACTATTGCCCACTAGGGGTCGCTATGGTGCAATACCACTATTGCCCATTAGGTGGCGCTATGGTGCAGTACCACTATTGCCCACTAGGTGGCGCTATTGATCTCAATGCCCTATATCGCCCCATGAGTCTCTATGGGGCAGCCCCATACACTCACTCCCTGCCCTATATCTCCCCATAGAACAGCCAAGGCCAAGTGGCCCCTATGGGCGCTATGGGGCTCTATTATGCTGTATACTATTGCCCACTAGGGGTCGCTATGGCGCTATATCCAATAATGGCCACTAGGGGTCGCTGTGTTGCAATACCACTATTGCCCACTAGGAGGCGCTATGGTGCAATACCACTATTGCCCACTAGGTGGCGCTATCTAGCTCAATGTTACATAGGACCCTATGGGGGGCTATGGTGTAATACCACTATTGGCCACTAGGGGTCGCTATGGCGCTATATCCATTAATGGCCACTAGGGGTCGCTGTGTTGCAATACCACCATTGCCCACTAGGTGGCGCTGTGATGCAATACTACTATTGCCCACCAGGTGGCGCTATGGAGCACAATGTTACTTAGGACCCTATGGGGCAGTCCCATACACTCACTCCCTGCCCCATTTCTCCCCATAGAACAGCCAAGGCCAAGTGGCCCCTATGGGCGCTATGGGGCTCTATTATGCTGTATACTATTGCCCACTAGGGGTCGTTATGGCGCTATATCCAATAATGGCCACTAGGGGTCGCTGTGTTGCAATACCACTATCGGCCACTAGGTGGCGCTATGGTGCAATACCACTATTGCCCACTAGGTGGCGCTGTGGAGCTCAATGTTACTTATTACCCTATGGGACGCTATGGTGCAGTACCACTATTGCCCACCAGGTGGCGCTGTGTTGCAATACCACTATCGGCCACTAGGTGGCGCTATGGAGCTCAATGTTACATAGGACTCTATGGGGCGCTGTGATGCAATACCACTATTGCCCACTAGGGGTCGCTATGGCGCTATATCCATTAATGGCCATTAGGGGTCGCTGTGTTGCAATACCACCATTGGCCACTAGGTAGCGTTGTGATTCAATATTACTATTGGCCACTAGGGGTCGCTATGGTGCAATACCACTATTGCCCATTAGGTGGCGCTATGGAGCTCAACGTTATATAGGACCCCATGGGGCGCTATGGTGCAATACCACTATTGCCCACTTGGGGACGCCATGGCGCTATATAAATTAATGGCCACTAGGGGTCTCTGTGTTGCAATACCACTATTCTCTACGAGGTGGCGCTATGGAACTCAATGTTATATAGGACCCTATGGGGCGCTACGGTGCAATACCACTATTGCCCACTAGGTGGCGCTATGGAGCTCAATGTTATATAGGACCCTATGGGGCGCTGGGATGCAATACCACTATTGCCCACCAGGTGGCGCTATGGAGCTCAATGTTACTTAGGACCCTATGGGGCAACCCCAATCTCACTCCCTGCCCTATATCTCCCCATAGAACAGCCAAGGCCAAGTGGCAGCCGAGGTGGTTCCGGACCCAGCCGACATGGCTTTGGATCGAGCTGAAGCTGCAGCGGCTGCCCGTGAGCTGCGCCGGTTGCTGCAGGAGGCCGTGCCCCTCAGCTGCGCCCTGCCCCGCGTCACCCTGCGCTGCTACGACAACTTGTGGGGCCACAGCGTCCTGCTGTGTATGGGGCTGCAGCTGGGGGACAGAGTGCGGCTCGAGGGGGGGCAGGTAAGGGGGCAGGGGATGTGGGGCTGGGGGGGGTCATGTGGGGCTGGGGTGTCATGTGTGGGGCTGGAGGGGGGGTAGGTAAGGGGGCAGCGGGGGGATGTGGGGCTGGGGGGGGTCATGTGGGGCTGGGGTGTCATGTGTGGGGCTGGGGTGTCATGTGTGGGGCTGGAGGGGGGGCAGGTAATGGGGGGGATGTGGGGCTGGGAGGGTCGATGTGGGGCTGGGGAGGGGCAGGTAAGGGGGTGGAGGGGTGTGGGGCTGGGAGGGTCAATGTGGGGCTGGGGTGTGATGTGTGGGGTGTGGGGGGTCAGTGTGGGGTGTGGGGGTGTCATATATGGGGCTGGAGGGGTCTATGTGGGGTGCGGGGTGTCGTATGTGGGGTGTGGGGGGCCAATGGGGGGTGGGGAGTGTTGTATGTGGGGCTGGAGGAGGGGCAGGTAAGGGGGCAGAGGGGGGATGTGGGGCTGGAAGGGTTCGATGTGGGGCTGGGGTGTGATGTGTGGGGCTGGAGGGGGGGCAGGTAAGGGGGCAGAGGGGGGATGTGGGGCTGGGAGGGTTTGATGTGGGGCTGGGGTGTCATGTGTGGGGCTGGAGGGGGGGCAGGTAATGGGGGGGATGTGGGGCTGGAGGGGGGCAGGTAATGGGGCAGGGGGGGGATGTGGGGCTGGGAGGGGTCAATGGGGGGTGGGGGGTGTTGTATATGGGGCTGGAGGGGGGGCAGGTAAGGGGGCAGGGGGGGGATGTGGGGCTGGAGGGGGGGCTCTATGGGACCCGATATGTCCCTATATTTCCCTATGGTCCCCTATATGTCCCTATATGTCCCTATGTGTCCCTGTATGTCCCTATGGCTCCCTATATGTCCCTATATGTCTCTATGTGTCCCTATGGCCCCCTATATGTCCCTATATGTCCCTATGGTCCCTTATATGTCCCTATATGTCCCTATATGTCCCTATGGTTCCCTATATGTCCCTATGGTCCCCTATATGTCCCTATATGTCCCTATATTTCCCTATGGTCCCCTATATGTCCCTATATGTCCCTATGGTTCCCTATGGTTCCCTATATGTCCCTATATGTCCCTATATGTCCCTATACATCCCTATATGTCCCTATGGTTCCCTATATGTCCCTATATGACCCTATATGTCCCTATATGTCCCTATGGTTCCCTATGGGTCTCTATGGGGTCCCTATGTGTCCCTATGGGTCTCTATGGGTCCCATTGTGCTCTATGGGTCTCACTGGGTCCCTATGGTTCCCTATGGGTCTCTTTGGGGTCTCTATGGGTCCCTATGTGTCTCTGTGTGTCCCTATAGGTATCTATGGGTCTCTATGGGTCCCAATGGTTCCCTATGGGTCTCTGTGTGTCCCATTGTGCTCTATGGGGCTCTATGGTTCCCTATATGTCTCTATGGTTCCCTATATGTCCCTATATGTCCCAATGGTTCCCTATACGTCCCTATATGTCCCTATATGTCCCTATATGTCCCTATATGTCTCTATATGTCCCTATACGTCCCTACATGTCCCTATATGTCCCCATATGTCCCTATATGTCCCTATTGTTCCCTATGGATCTCTGTGGGTCTCTATTGGTCTGTATGGGTCTCTATGGGTCCCATTGTGCTCTATGGGGCTCTATGGGTCCTTATGTGTCCCATTGTGCTCTATGGGTCTCAATTGTGCTCTATGGGGCTCTATGGTCCCCTATACGTCCCTATACATCCCTATATGTCCCATTGGTTCCCTATACGTCCCTATATATCCCTATACATCCCTATATGTCCCTATGGTTTCCTATACGTCCCTATACGTCCCTATATGTCCCTATATGTCCCTATACGTCCCTATATGTCCCTATATGTCCCTATACGTCCCTATATGTCCCTATATGTCCCTATATGTCCCTATACATCCCTATATGTCCCTATGGTTCCCTATGGTTCCCTTTACGTCCCTATGGTTCCCTATATGTCCCTATATGTTCCCTATATGTCCCTATGGGTCTCTATGGGTCCCATTGTGCTCTATGGGTCCCAATGGTTCCCTATGGGTCTCTATGGGTCCCTATGTGTCCCATTGTGCTCTATGGGTTTCTATGGGTCCCTATGTGTCCCATTGTGCTCTATGGGTTTCTATGGGTCTCTATGGGTCCCATTGTGCTCTATGGGTCCCCTTGTACTCTATGGGTCTCTATGGGGCTCTATGGTTCCCTATATGTCCCTATACGTCCCTATGTGTCCCTATGGGTCTCTATGGGTCCCATTGTGCTCTATGGGGCTCTATGGTTCCCTATATGTCCCTATGGTTCCCTATGGTTCCCTATGGTCCCCTTTACATCCCTATATGTCCCTATATGTCCCTATATGTCCCTATGGTTCCCTGTATGTCCCTATGTGTCCCTATGGGTCTCTATGGGTCCCATTGAGCTCTATGGGTCTCTATGGGGCTCTGTGGTTCCCTATACATCCCTATATGTCCCTATACGTCCCTATATGTCCCTATACGTCCCTATGCGTCCCTATGGTTCCCTATGGTCCCTATATGTCCCTATACGTCCCTATATGTCCCTATGGTTCCCTATGGTCCCTATATATACCTATACGTCCCTATATGTCCCTATATGTCCCTATGGTTCCCTATGGTTCCCTATATGTCCCTATATGTCTCTATGGTTCCCTATGTGTCCCTATGGGTCTCTATGGGTCCCATTGTGCTCTATGGGTCTCTATGGGGCTCTATGGTTCCCTATACATCCCTATATGTCCCTATACGTCCCTATATGTCCCTATACGTCCCTATACGTCCCTATGGTTCCCTATGGTCCCTATATGTCCCTATACGTCCCTATATGTCCCTATGGTTCCCTATGGTCCCTATATATCCCTATACGTCCCTATATGTCCCTATATGTCCCTATACGTCCCTATATGTCCCTATGGGTCCCTATGGGTCTCTATGGGTCCCATTGTGCTCTATGGGGCTCTATGGTTCCCTATATGTCCCTATACGTCCCTATATGTCCCTATGTGTCCCTATGGGTCTCTATGGGTCCCATTGTGCTCTATGGGGCTCTATGGTTCCCTATATGTCCCTATGGTTCCCTATGGTTCCCTATGGTCCCCTTTACATCCCTATACGTCTCTATATGTCCCTATACATCCCTATATGTCCCTATATGTCCCTATGGTTCCCTATATGTCTCTGTGTGTCCCTATGGGTCTCTATGGGTCCCATTGTGCTCTATGGGGCTCTATGGTTCCCTATACGCCCCTATACGTCCCTATACGTCCCTATATATCCCTATACGTCCCTATACATCCCTATATGTCCCTATATGTCTCTATATTTCCCTATACATCCCTATACATCCCTATATGTCCCTATACGTCCCTATATGTCCCTATATGTCCCTATACATCCCTATATGTCCCTATGTGTCCCTATGGTTCCCTATGGGTCTCTATGGGGTCTCTATGGGTCCCAATGGTTCCCTATGGGTCTCTATGGTTCCCTATGGGTCCCTATGGGTCTCTATGGGTCCCAATGGTTCCCTATGGGTCCCTATGGGTCTCTATGGGTCCCAATGGTTCCCTATGGGTCTCTATGGGTCTCTGTGGGTCCCAATGGTTCCCTATGGGTCTCTATGGGTCTCTATGGGTCCCTATGTGTCCCATTGTGCTCTATGGGGCTCTATGGTTCCCTATATGTCTCTATGGTTCCCTATGGTCCCTATACATCCCTATACATCCCTATCCATCCCTGTGTACCCAGGAGGGCACCCTGCGGTTCTGTGGCACGACGGCGTTTGCCAGCGGCCAATGGGCCGGGGTGGAACTGGACGGACCCCACGGCAAGAACGACGGCAGCGTGGGGGGGGTCCGCTACTTCATATGCCCACCTAAGACCGGTATGGGACTGGGGTATACTGGGATGTACTGGGATGGACTGGGATATACTGGGAGGGAATGGGATGGGACTGGGATGGACTGGGATGTACTGGGATGGACTGGGATGGACTGGGATGGGACTGGGATGGGTTATTGGGGGGGTCCGGTACTTCATATGCCCACCAAAGACCGGTATGGGATAATGGGGATACTGGGATGTACTGGGATATACTGGGATGTACTGGGATATACTGGGATGGACTGGGATATACTGGGATATACTGGGATGGGGTATTGGGGGGGTCCGGTACTTCATATGCCCACCCAAAACCGGTATGGGACTGGGATGGACTGGGTTATACTGGGGTATACTGGGATGGACTGGGATATAGTGGGATATACTGGGATGGACTGGGATGGACTGGGATGGGGTATTGGGGGGGTCCGCTACTTCATATGCCCACCTAAGACTGGTATGGGACTGGGGTATACTGGGATATACTGGGATGGACTGGGATGGGGTGTAGGGGGGGTCCGCTACTTCATATGCCCACCTAAAACCGGTATGGGATAGTGGGGGGGAATGGGATATACTGGGAGATACTGGGATGGACTGGGATGGAGTGTTGGGGGGGTCCGGTACTTCATATGCCCACCAAAGACTGGTATGGGATAATGGGGGGTAATGGGAGATACTGGGATGGACTGGGATGGACTGGGATATACTGGGATGGACTGGGATGGGGTGTTGGGGGGGTCTGGTACTTCATATGCCCACCAAAGACTGGTATGGGACTGGGATGGACTAGTCTATACTGGTCCATACTGGTCTATACTGGTTTATACTCGTCCATACTGGTTTATACTGGTTTATACTGGTCTATACTGGTTTCTACTGGTTCCCAGGTGTCTTTGCGTCGGTGTCTCGTATCTCGAAGGCGGAGCAGCAGCCCCCTCCCCCCTCCCCCCCCCGCAGCCCCCCCCGCTCCAACCCCAAGGGCCGCAAGGAGAAGAGAGGTGATTGGCTGAGGCTGCAGGGGGGCGGGGCTACGGGTGGGCGGGGCTACGGGGAGATCCAACGGGATTGGTTGTGGTAGAAAGGGGGCGGGGCTATGGGGTTTGGGGCGGGGAAAAGAAGGAGGTGATTGGTTGGAGAGGGGATGATAATGAGGGGATGGGCCAATCAGAGGGCGGGGTTTATTAGGGGGCGTGGCTAATGAAGGGGCGGGGCTAATGAGGGGATTAGCCAATCAGAGAGTGAGGTTTACTAGGGGGCGTGGCTAATGATGGGGAGGGGCTAATGAGGGGGCGGGGCCAATCAGGGGGCAGGGTTTATTAGGGACCATGGCTATTGATGGGGAGGGGCTAATGAGGGGTTTAGCCAATCAGAGGGCAAGGTTTACTAGGGGGCGTGGCTAATGATGGGGCGGGGCTAATGAGGGGATTAGCCAATCAGAGAGCGGGGTTTATTATGGGGTGTGGCTAATGAGGGGGCGAGGCTAATGAGGGGATGGACCAATCGGCAGGGCAGGGTTACTTAGGGGGCGGGGCCAATCAGGGGACGGGGCTAATGGGACAGGCCAATCAGAGGGCAGGGTTTATTGGGGGCGTGGCTATTGATGGGGAGGGGCTTATGAGGGGATTGGCCAATCAGAGAGCGGGGTTTACTAGGGGGTGGGGCTAATGGGGGGCGGGGCTAATGAGGGGATTAGCCAATCAATGGGTGGGGTTTACTAGGGGGTGTGGCTAATAAGGGGTGGGGTCAATCAGGGGGCGGGGCTAATGGGATGGGCCAATCAGAGGGTGGGGTTTGTTAGGGGGCGTGGCTAACGAAGGGGCGGGGCTAATGAGGGGATGGGCCAATCAGGGCGTGTTTTTCTCCCTCCCTCAGCATCCCGTAAGAAAGCCGCGTCCTGGTTGGACCGTGACGGGCGCCGTGTGGCCCCGGGGGACGCGGTGCTGGTGGCCGGACACAGAGCGGGGAGAGCCAGGTTCTATGGGAAGACACAGTTCGCACCCGGTGAGACAGAGACCCCCACCCATAATATAGGGACCCCATAGACCCCCACCCATAATATAGGGACCCCATAGACCCCCACCCATAATATAGGGACCCCCATAGACCCCCACCCCATACCCATAATATAGGGACCCCCATAGACCCCCACCCATAATATAGGGACCCCATAGACCCCCACCCATAATATAGGGACCCCCATAGACCCCCACCCATAATATAGGGACCCCATAGACCCCCACCCATAATATAGGGACCCCCATAGACCCCCACCCATAATATAGGGACCCCATAGACCCCCACCCATAATATAGGGACCCCATAGACCCCCACCCCATACCCATAATATAGGGACCCCATAGACCCCCACCCATAATATAGGGACCCCATAGACCCCCACCCCATACCCATAACATGGGGAACCCCATAGACCCCCACCCCATACCCATAATATAGGGACCCCCATAGACCCCCACCCATAATATAGGGACCCCATAGACCCCCACCCATAATATAGGGACCCCCATAGACCCCCACCCATAATATAGGGGCCCCATAGACCCCCACCCCATACCCATAATATAGGGACCCCCATAGACCCCCACCCCATACCCATAATATAGGGACCCCCAAAGACCCCCACCCATAATATAGGGACCCCATAGACCCCCACCCATAATATAGGGACCCCATAGACCCCCACCCCATACCCATAACATGGGGACCCCCATAGACCCCCACCCCATACCCATAACATGGGGACCCCCATAGACCCCCACCCATAACATGGGGACCCCCATATACCCCCACCCCATACCCATAATATAGGGACCCCCATAGACCCCCACCCCATACCCATAATATAGGGACCCCATAGACCCCCACCCCATACCCATAATATAGGGACCCCATAGACCCCCACCCCATAACATGGGGACCCCCATAGACCCCCACCCCATACCCATAACATGGGGACCCCCATAGACCCCCACCCCATACCCATAACATGGGGACCCCCATAGACCCCCACCCCATACCCATAACATGGGGACCCCCATAGACCCCCACCCCGTACCCATAATATAGGGACCCCATAGACCCCCACCCATAACATGGGGACCCCCATAGACCCCCACCCCATACCTATAATATAGGGACCCCATAGACCCCCACCCATAACATGGGGACCCCCATAGACCCCCACCCCATAACATGGGGACCCCCATAGACCCCCACCCCATACCCATAACATGGGGACCCCCATAGACCCCCACTCCATACCCATAATATAGGGACCCCCATAGACCCCCACCCATAATATAGGGACCCAATAGACCCCCACCCATAATATAGGGACCCCCATAGACCCCCACCCATAATATAGGGACCCCATAGACCCCCACCCATAATAGAGGGACCCCATAGACCCCCACCCATAACATAGGGACCCCCAGAGACCCCCACCCATAATATAGGGACCCCATAGACCCCCACCCATAATATAGGGACCCCCATAGACCCCCACCCCATACCCATAACATGGGGACCCCCATAGACCTCCACTCCATACCCATAACATGGGGACCCCCATAGACCCCCACCCCGTACCCATAATATAGGGACCCCCATAGACCCCCACCCCATACCCATAATATAGGGACCCCCATAGACCCCCACCCCGTACCCATAACATGGGGACCCCCATAGACCCCACCCCATACCCATAACATGGGGACCCCCATAGACCCCCACCCCATACCCATAACATGGGGACCCCCATAGACCCCCACCCCATAACATGGGGACCCCCATAGACCCCCACCCCATACCCATAATATAGGGACCCCCATAGACCCCCACCCCGTACCCATAACATGGGGGCCTCCATAGACCCCCACCCCGTACCCATAACATGGGGACCCCCATAGACCCCACCCCATACCCATAACATGGGGACCCCCATAGACCCCCACCCCATACCCATAACATGGGGACCCCCATAGACCCCCACCCCATAACATGGGGACCCCCATAGACCCCCACCCCATACCCATAATATAGGGACCCCCATAGACCCCCACCCCGTACCCATAACATGGGGACCCCCATAGACCCCACCCCATACCCATAACATGGGGACCCCCATAGACCCCCACCCCATACCCATAACATGGGGACCCCCATAGACCCCCACCCCATAACATGGGGACCCCCATAGACCCCCACCCCATACCCATAATATAGGGACCCCCGTAGACCCCCACCCCATTCCCATAATATAGGGACCCCATAGACCCCCACCCATAACATGGGGACCCCCATAGACCCCCACCCCATACCCATAATATAGGGACCCCATAGACCCCCACCCATAATATAGGGACCCCCATAGACCCCCACCCCATACCCATAATATAGGGACCCCATAGACCCCCACCCATAATATAGGGACCCCATAGACCCCCACCCCGTACCCATAATATAGGGACCCCCATAGACCCCCACCCCATACCCATAACATGGGGACCCCCATAGACCCCCACCCATAATATAGGGACCCCCATAGACCCCCACCCCATAACATGGGGGCCCCCATAGACCCCCACCCCATACCCATAACATGGGGACCCCCATAGACCCCCACCCATAATATAGGGACCCCCATAGACCCCCACCCCATAACATGGGGGCCCCCATAGACCCCCACCCCATACCCATAACATGGGGACCCCCATAGACCCCCACCCCATACCCATAATATAGGGACCCCCATAGACCCCCACCCCATACCCATAATATGGGGACCCCATTGCCCTATAATGGGGACCCCTACCCACCAATGGGGACCCCAACCCACAATGGGGATCCTACACCCCCCAAATGGGGTCCCCACTGCCTTAAAATGGGGATCAAAGCCCCCAGTGGGGACCCCAACCCCCTAAAGTGGGAACCCCCACCCTAAATGGGGACCCCAATGCCCTAAAATGGGACCCCACACCCCCACAGTGGGAACCCCAACCCACAATGGGGATCCTATACCCCCTAAATGGGGTCCCCACTGCCTTAAAATGGGGACCAAGCCCCCCAGTGGCGACCCCAACCCACCATGGGGACCAAACCCCCCCATAATGGGGACCCCAATGCCCTAAAATGGGACCCCACACCCCCACAGTGGGAACCCCTACCCACAATGGGGATCCTATATCCCCCAAATGGGGACCCCACTGCCTTAAAATGGGGATCAAATCCCACAATGGGGACCTCAACCCCATAAAGTGGGAACCCCCACCCTAAATGGGGATCCCAATGCCCTAAAATGGGACCCCACAGCCCCAAAGTGGGAACCCCTACCCATAATGGGGATCCTATACCCCCAAATGGGGTCCCCACTGCCTTAAAATGGGGATCAAACCCCCCAGTGGCGACCCCCACCCACAATGGGGACCCCCACCCACAATGGGGACCCCAGTGCCCTAAAATGGGGACTCCCACCCGAAAGAGGGACTAGACCCCCAGAATGGGGACCCTACCCCCCAATGGGGACCTCAGACCCCACAGTGGGATCCTCCACCCGCAATGGGGACCCCACTGCCCTAATATGGCCCCCCCCCCCCCCCATTATAGGGTACTGGTTTGGGGTGGAACTGGACACGGCGGCTGGGAAACACGACGGCTCCGTTTTTGGGGTGCGCTACTTCTCCTGCCCCCCCAAACATGGCGTCTTCGCACCCCCATCCCGGGTGCAGAGGTACTATGGGGTCAGAGGGGGGGGAGGAATGGGGGTATTGGGGTCAGTGGGGACATTGGGGTTAATGGGGATATTGGGGTCAATGGGGACATTGGGGTTAATGGGGACATTGGGGTCAATGGGGATGTTGGAGTCAATGGGGATGTTGGGGTCAATGGGGGCATGGGGGAATGGGGGATATTGGGTTCAATGGGGGCATTGGGGTCAATGGGGACATTGGGGTCAATGGGGACATTGGGGTCAATGGGGGGCATGGGGGATATTGGGGTCAATGGGGACATTGGGGTCAATGGGGATGTTGGGGTCATGGGGGACTTGGGGGATATTGGGGTCAATGGGGACAATGGGGGACGTTGGTGTCAAGGGGGGATATTGGGATTAATGGGGTCAATGGGGACATTGGGGTCAATGGGGACATTGGGGTCAATGGGGGCATTGGGGTCAGTGGGGACGTTGGGGTCAATGGGGACATTGGGGTCAATGGGGGCATGGGGGATATTGGGGTCAGTGGGGACATTGGGGTCAATGAGGTCAATGGGGGAATGGGGGATATTGGGGTCAATGGGGACATTGGGGTCAATGGGGATATTGGGGTCAATGGGGATATTGGGGTCAGTGGGGACATTGGGGTCAATGGGGATATTGGGGTCAATGGAGATATTGGGGTCAATGGGGATATTGGGGTCAATGGGGACATTGGGGTCAATGGGGACATTGGGGTCAATGGAGATATTGGGGTCAATGGGGGCATTGGGGACATTGGGGTCAATGGGGGAATGGGGACATGGGGATTATTAGGGTCAATGGGGGACATTGGGGTCAGTGGGGACAATGGGGAAATGGGGGACATGGGGGATATTTGGGTCAATGGGGGTATTGGGGACATTGGGGTCAGTGGGGACTTTGGGATCAATGGGGTCAATGGGGGACATTGGGTTCAATGGGGGTATTGGGGTCAATGGGGTCAGTGTGGTCAATGGGGTCAATGGAGGATATTGGGGTCAATGGGGACATTGGGGTCAGTGGAGTCAATGGGGTCAGTGTGGTCAATGGGGACATTGGGGTCAGTGTGGTTAATGGGGTCAGTGTGGTCAATGGGATCAATGGGGTCAATGGGGTCAGTGTGGTTAATGGGGTCAGTGTGGTCAATGGGGTCAATGGGGTCAATGGGGTCAGTGTGGTCAATAGGGTCAATGGGGTCAGTGTGGTCAATAGGGTCAATGGGGTCAGTGTGGTCAATGGGGTCAGTGGGGTCAGTGGGGTCAATGGGGTCAATGGGTTCAATGGGGTCAGTGGGGTCAATGGGGTCAATGGGGTCAGTGTGGTCAATGGGGTCAATGGAGGATATTGGGGTCAGTGTGGTCAATGGGGTCAGTGGGGTCAATGTGGTCAATGGGGTCAGTGTGGTCATTGGGGTCAATGGGGTCAGTGGGGTTAATGGGGTCACTGGGGTCAGTGTGGTCATTGGGGTCAGTGTGGACAATGGGGTCAGTGTGGTCAATGGGGTCAATGGGGTCACTGGGGTCAGTGTTGTCCATGGGGCCATTTGTTTCCTCCCCAGGGTTGGGGGTCCCAAGGAGGAGGAGGTGACTGACAGCGCCGAGAAGAAGGCGGAGCCAGTGAGCGGTGCGTCTGATTGGCTGCTGGGGACGGGGGGGGCGGGACCATGGCACCCACTGTCACCTATTGTCCCTATTGCCCCTATTGTCCCCATTGTCCCCATTGACCCCATTGTCCCCATTGTCCCCATTAAACCCATTGACCCCATTATCCCCATTGTCCCCATTGACCCCATTGTCCCCATTGTCCCCATTAAACCCATTGACCCCATTATCCCCATTGACCCCATTGACCCCATTGTCCCCATTAGCCCCATTGTCCCCATTCTCCCCATTGTCCCCATTGTCCCCATTGACCCCATTGTCCCCATTAACCCCACTGACCCCATTGTCCCCATTAAACCCATTGACCCCATTGACCCCATTGTCCCCATTTACCCAATTAACCCCATTAACCCCATTTTCCCCATTGTCCCCATTGACCCCATTGTCCCCATTGACCCCATTGTCCCCATTTACCCCATTAACCCCATTAACCCCATTAACCCCATTGACCCCATTGTCCCCATTTACCCCATTAACCCCATTGTCCCCATTGACCCCATTGTCCCTATTATCCCCATTGACCCCATTGACCCCATTGTCCCCGCAGTGTCCCAACCCAAACGGAACTTCCCCGCCGTGCGGACCCCGAAGGACATCGCGTCCGAGAGCTCCTTGTCCAGGTGGGGGAACATGGGGGGGATTGGGGTCAATGGGGTCAATGGGGACAATGGGGTCAATGGGGTCAATGGGGACATTGGGGTCAATGGGGTCAATGGGGACATTGGGGTTAATGGGGTCAATGGGGGAAATGGGGTCAGTGGGGGAAATAGGGACATTGGGGTCAATGGGGGAAATGGGGCCAGTAGGGCTAATGGGGTCAGTTGGGGGAAATGGGGTCAATGGGGGGAAATGGGGTCAGTGGGGGAAATAGGGTCAGTAGGGGTAATGGGGACAGTGGGGTAATGGGGTGAGTGAGGGTGAATGGGGGAATTGGGGTCAATGGGGGGCAGTGGGGTCAATGGGGGAAAATGGGGGCAATGGGGGAAATAGGGACATTGGGGTCAATGGGGGAAATGGGGTCAGTGGGGGTAATGGGGACAGTGGGGTAATGGGGTCAGTGAGGGTAAATGGGGGAATTGGGGTCAATGGGGGAAATGGGGACAGTGGGGGAAATGGGGGCATTGGAGGGAATGGGGATAATGGGGGATATGGGGTCAGTGGGGGAAATGGGGACAGGGGGGGAAATGGGGTTGGTAGGGTCAGTGGGGTCAATGGAGGGAAATGGGGACATTGGGGTCAATGGAGGAATTGGGGTCAATGGGGTAATTGGGGTCAATGAAGACCAATGGGGTCAATGGGGTTAATGAAGATCAATGGGGTCAATGAGGGTCAATGAGGGTTAATGGGGACATTGAATTCAATGGGGAATATTGGGGTCAATGGGGACATTGGGGTCAATGAGGGTTAATGGGGTCAATGAGGGTCAATGGGGTCAATGGGATCACAGGGGGCCAATGGGGTCGATGGGGTCAATGGGTTTAATGGGGTCAATGAAGATCAGTGGGGTCAATGAAGATTAATGGGGTCAATGAGGGTCAATGGGGACATTGAATTCAACGGGGATTATTGGGGTCAATGGGGACATTGGGGTCCATGAGGGTTAATGGGGTCAATGGGGGAATGGGCGACATGGGGGATATTGGGGCCAATGGGGTCAATGGGGACATTGGGATCAATGGGGTCAATGGGGTCACAGGGGGCCAATGGGGTGAATGGGGTCAATGAGGGTCAATGGGGTCAATGGGATCACAGGAGCCATTGGGGTCAATGGGAATCAATGGAGAATATTGGGGTCAATGGGGTCAATGGGGTTAATGAAGTTCAATGGGGTGAATGAGGGTCAATGGGGTCACATGGGGCCATTGGGATCAATGGGGGAATGGGGGACATGGGGGTCAAGGGGGGTCAATGGGGTCACAGGGGGCCAATAGGGTCAATGGGGTTAATGAGAGTCAGTGGGGCCAATGAAGGTCAATGGGTTCAATGAGAGTCAGTGGGGTCAATGAAGATCAATGGGGTCAATGAAGATCAATGGGGTCAATGGGATCAATGAAGATCAATGGGGTCAATGGGGTTAATGGGGTCAATGAAGATCAATGGAGTCAATGGGGCCAATAGGGTCAATGGGGTCAATGAAGATCAATGGGGTCAATGGGGTTAATGGGGTCAATGAAGATCAATGGAGTCAATGGGGCCAATAGGGTCAATGGGGTCAATGAAGATCAATGGGGTCAATGGGGTCAATGAAGATCAATGGGGTCAATGGGGTTAATGGGGTCAATGAAGATCAATGGGGTTAATGGGGTCAATGAAGATCAATGGGGTCAATGGGGTTAATGGGGTCAATGAAGATCAATGGGGTCAATGGGGTTAATGGGGTCAATGAAGATCAATGGGGTCAATGGGGTCAATGGGGTTAATGGGGTCAATGAAGATCAATGGGGTCAATGGGGTCAATGAAGATCAATGGGGTCAGTGGGGTTAATGGGGTCAACGGGGTCAATGGGGGCAATGAAGATCAATGGGGTCAATGGGGTCAATGATGTCCCCCCCCCCCTCAGGTTACTGTTCTGCTGTTGGTTCCCCTGGATGCTGCGGGCTGAGATGAATTCCTAACCCACCCCCCCCCGCTGAGCCCCCCCCCCCAGTGCCTTTGTCCCCACCCCCACCCCACTGTGCTCTGTTCACTCTGGAACCTACTGATGGCCCCAACCCTCAAAATAACCCCAAAATACCCCAAAAAATCCCCTAAAATACCTGTTTTTTTGGGACCGTTCACTCTGGAACCCACTGATGGCCCCAACCCTCAAAATAACCCCAAAATAACCCAAAAAATCCCCTAAAATACCCATTTATTTGGGACCGTTCACTTTGGAACCCACTGATGGCCCCAACCCTTAAAATAACCTCAAAATACCCCCAAAAATCCCCTAAAATACCCATTTTTTGGGACCGTTCACTTTGGAACCCACTGATGGCCCCAACCCTTAAAATAACCCCAAAAAACCCCAAAAAATCCCCTAAAACACCCATTTTTTTTTGGGACCGTTCACTCTGGAACCCACTGATGGTCCCAACCCTCAAAATAACCCTAAAATACCTGAAAAAAATCCCCTAAAATACCCATTTTTTTGGGACCGTTCACTCTGGAACCTACTGATGTTCCCCACCCTATTAAATAGTCCCAAATACCCCATATTTACCCCTAAAAATACTCCAGAAATCCCATTTTTTGCTGCCATTCACTGACGTCCCCTTGCTCCATAATACCCCAAAATACCCCAAATTTACCCCAAAATTCCCCCCCTAAAATACCCTTTTTTGGGACCATTCACTCTGGAACCCACTGATGGCCCCTCCCTGAAGAAACTCCCAAAAGACCAAAAAAATACCCCAAAATAATACCTCAAAATCCCCATTTTTGATGCTGTTCACTCTGGAACCCACCAATATTCGCTTTTTTCCCCAAATAGCCCAAAATTACCCCAAAAATACCCCTTTAAATGCCTTTTTTTGGAGATCGTTTACTCTGGAACCTACTGACGTTCTCTTACCCACAAATACCCCCAAAATAACCCAAAATTGCCCCAAAAATACCCTTAAAATGCCTTTTTTCTTGGGACCATTCACGCTGGAATCCACTGATTCCAAATACTCCAAAATACCCCCAAATTACCCCAAAAATACCCCTCAAAATGCCATTTTTGGGGCTATTCACTCTGGAACCTACTGATGTTCCTCTCCCCCCCAAAAATACCCCAAAATACACCAAAATTACCCCAAAAATACCCCTTAAAATGCAATTTTTTGTGGTCCATTCACTCTGGAACCTACTGATCCCAAATATTCCAAAATACCCCAAAATTACCCCAAAAATACCCCTCAAAATGCCATTTTTTGGGGGCTGTTCACTCTGGAACCTACTGATGTTCCTTTCCCCCAAAAAATACCCCAAAATACCCCAAAATTACCCCAAAAATACCCCTCAAAATGCCATTTTTGGGGGGCTGTTCACTCTGGAACCTACTGATGTTCCTTTCCCCCCAAAATACCCCAAAATACCCCAAAATTACCCCAAAAATACCCCTTAAAATGCAATTTTTTGTGGTCCATTCACTCTGGAACCCACTGATCCCAAATTTTCCAAAATACCCCAAAATTACCCCAAAAATACCCCTCAAAATGCCATTTTTGGGGGACTGTTCACTCTGGAACCTACTGATGTTCCTCTCCCCCCCAAAAATACCCCAAAATACACCAAAATTACCCCAAAAATACCCCTTAAAATGCAATTTTTTGTGGTCCATTCACTCTGGAACCCACTGATCCCAAATATTCCAAAATACCCCCAAATTACCCCAAAAATACCCCTCAAAATGCCATTTTTGGGGGGCTGTTCACTCTGGAACCTACTGATGTTCCTCTCCCCCCAAAAATACCCCAAAATACACCAAAATTACCCCAAAAATACCCCTTAAAATGCAATTTTTTGTAGTCCATTCACTCTGGAACCCACTGATCCCAAATACTCCAAAATACCCCCAAATTACCCCAAAAATACCCCTCAAAATGCCAATTTTTGGGGCCATTCACTCTGAAACCTACTGATGTTCCTCTCCCCCACAAAATACCCCAAAATACACCAAAATTACCCCAAAAATACCCCTTAAAATGCAATTTTTTGTGGTCCATTCACTCTGGAACCTACTGATCCCAAATACTCCAAAATACCCCCAAATTACCCCAAAAATACCCCTCAAAATGCCTTTTTTGGGGGGCTGTTCACTCTGGAACCTACTGATGTTCCTTTCCCCCCAAAATACCCCAAAATACACCAAAATTACCCCAAAAATACCCCTTAAAATGCAATTTTTTGTGGTCCATTCACTCTGGAACCTACTGATCCAAATATAACAAAATACCCCCAAATTACCCCAAAAATACCCCTCAAAATGCCATTTTTTGGGTGGCTGTTCACTCTGGAACCTACTGATGTTCCTTTCCCCCAAAAATACCCCAAAATACCCCAAAATTACCCCAAAAATACCTCTTAAAATGCCATTTTTTGTAGTCCATTCACTCTGGAACCTACTGATCCCAAATACTCCAAAATACCCCCAAATTACCCCAAAAATACCCCTCAAAATGCCAATTTTTGGGTCCTGTTCACTCTGGAACCTACTGATGTTCCTTTCCCCCAAAAATACCCCAAAATACACCAAAATTACCCCAAAAATACCCCTCAAAATGCCATTTTTGGGGGGCTGTTCACTCTGGAACCTACTGATGTTCCTCTCCCCCCAAAAAAACCCCAAAATACACCAAAATTACCCCAAAAATACCCCTTAAAATGCAATTTTTTGTGGTCCATTCACTCCGAAACCTACTGATCCCAAATACTCCAAAATACCCCCAAATTACCCCAAAAATACCCCTCAAAATGCCATTTTTTGGGGGCTGTTCACTCTGGAACCTACTGATGTTCCTCTCCCCCCAAAAATACCCCAAAATACACCAAAATTACCCCAAAAATACCCCTTAAAATGCAATTTTTTGTGGTCCATTCACTCTGGAACCTACTGATCCCAAATATTCCAAAATACCCCCAAATTACCCCAAAAATACCCCTCAAAATGCCATTTTTGGGGGCTGTTCACTCTGGAACCTACTGATGTTCTCTTACCCACAAATACCCCAAAATAACCCAAAATTGCCCCAAAAATACCCCTTAAAATGCCATTTTTCAGGGCCGTTCACTCTGGAACCTACTGATTCCAAATATTCCAAAATACCCCAAAATTACCCCAAAAATACCCTTCAAAATGCCATTTTTTGGGACCGTTCATTCTGGAACCCACTAATGATCCCGTCCCCCAAAGATACCCCAAAATACCCTTAAATTACCCCAAAATACCCCTTTAAATGCCTTTTTTTGGAGATCGTTTACTCTGGAATTTACTGATGTTCTCTTAGCCACAAATACCCCAAAATTCCCCCAAATTACCCCAAAAATACCCCTCAAAATGCCATTTTTTGGGGGGCTGTTCACTCTGGAACCTACTGATGTTCCTCTCCCCCCCAAAAATACCCCAAAATACCCCAAAATTACCCCAAAAATACCCCTTAAAATGCCATTTTTTGTTGTCCATTCACTCTGGAACCTACTGATCCCAAATAATCCAAAATACCCCCAAATTACCCCAAAAATACCCCTCAAAATGCCAATTTTTGGGGCTATTCACTCTGAAACCTACTGATGTTCCCTTTACCCCACAAATACCCCAAAATTACCCCCTAAAATACCCCAAAATACCCCAAAATTACCCCAAAATCTCCCCCCTCCCCCCCCCCTTCTTTTTGGGGTCGTTAACCCCGTATCCCACTAATGAACCTGATGGGAAATTAATTAATGTTCCCCCCCCCCCACCTAATTAAGGCCAATTAACCCCAATTAAATCCCTGATGGGGAATTAATGAGTGTGATGGGAAATTATTAATGAATAATTAATCAATGGTAATTAATAATTAATTAACTCCCCCCCCCCCCCCCCCTTGAATTTAAAGCAATTAACGCTCCTAATGACCCTGATGGGAAATTAATTAATGCCCCCCCCCCCCAAATTCGGGCTGTTAATCCCTGGACCCCACTAATGACCTTGATGAGATGCACTAATTAATACTAATTAATAGCATTAATTAATGCCCCCCCCCCCGTCTTAATTTGTTGCCATTCACACTCCTAATGAACCTGATGGGGATTAATTAATGCCCCCCCACTCCCCCCACTTAAGGCTGTTTAATCCCTGGACCCCACTAATGACCTTAATGAGAAGCACTAATTAATAGCATTAATTAATACCACCCCCCCCATCACCCCCCCCCATTAATTTGGAGCCATTCACACTCTTAATGAACCTTATGGGGATTAATTAATGCCCCTCCATCCCCCTCCTCTTATCCCCCCCCCCTCCATTTAGGGCCATTATCCTCATTAACTAATGACCCTAATGAGATATTAATTACTAATTAATGTGTGGCCCCCCCCCACCTCTGGCTTTGGACCCCCCCCCCCCCCCCACACTCTGCTGCCGCATGGACCCCCATGGAGCCCCCCCCCCATGGACCCTAATGGACCCCAATGGACCCTAATGGACCCCAATGGACCCCAATGGACCCTAATGGACTCCAATGGACCCCCATGGACCCCCCCCCAAATGGATTCGCTTCTGCCACCAATAAACGCCTTTGTACGTCATGGGGGGACATGGGGTCATTTTTTGGGGCCATTTTGGGACATTTTGGGATATTTAAGTGTCATTTGGGGACATTTGGGACTATTTGGGGTCATTTAAGTGCCATTTAAGGCCATTTTGGGGCCATTTTGGGACCATTTGGGGACATTGAAGTGTCATTTAGGGACATTTTGGGATCATTTGGGGTCATTTAAGTGTCATTTGGGGACATTTGGGGTCATTTAAGTGCAATTTAAGGACATTTTGGGGACATTTTGAGACATTTTGGGACCATTTGGGGCCATTTTGGGACCATTTGGGGTCATTTAAGTGTCATTTAAAGACATTTGGGGCCATTTTGGGACCATTTGGGGCCATTTTGGGGTCATTTAAGTGCCATTTAAGGACATTTTGGGACCATTTGGGATCATTTTAGGGACATTTTGGGACCATTTGGGGTCATTTAAGTGTCATTTAGGGACATTCTGGGGCCATTTTGGGACCATTTGGGGACATTGAAGTGTCATTTAGGGACATTTTGGGATCATTTGGGGTCATTTAAGTGTCATTTAAGGACATTTGGGGTCATTTAAGTGTAATTTAAGGACATTTTGGGGTCAATTGGGGCCATTTGGGGCCATTTTGGGACCATTTGGGGTCATTTAAGTGTCATTTATGGACATTTTGGGGACATTTTGGGATATTTAAGTGCCATTTAAGGACATTTTGGGATCATTTGGGGTCATTTTAGTGACATTTTGGGGACATTTGAGGTCATTTAAGTGTCATTTGGGGACATTTTGGGACCATTTGGGATCATTTTGGGATATTTAAGTGTCATTAGGGTCCATTTGGGGTCATGTAAGTGTCATTTAAGGACATTCTGGGGCCATTTTGGGACCATTTTGGGACATTTAAGTGTCATTTAAGGACATTTGGGGGCATTGAAGTGTCATATAGGGACATTTTGGGATCATTTGGGGTCATTTAAGTGTCATTTGGGGCCATTTTGGGGCCATTTAAGGACATTTTGGGGACATTTTGGGGCCATTTGGGGGCATTGAAGTGTCATTTAAGGACATTTTGGGGCCATTTGGGAACATTTTGGGACCATTTAAGTGTAATTTAAGGTCATTTTGGGGCCATTTAAGTGTCATTTATGGACATTTTGGGGACATTTTGGGATATTTAAGTGTCATTTGGGACCATTTGGGGACATTTAAGTGTCATTTTAGGGACATTTTGGGGCCATTTGGGGTCATTTTAGGGACATTTTGGGACCATTTGGGGTCATTTAAGTGTCATTTAAGGCCATTTGGGGCCATTTTGGGCCATTTGGGGGACATTTTGGGACATTTAAGTGTCATTTGGGGACATTTGGGGTCATTTAAGTGCCATTTAAGGCCATTTTGGGGCCATTTTGGGACCATTTGGGGACATTGAAGTGTCATTTAGGGACATTTTGGGATCATTTGGGGTCATTTAAGTGTCATTTAAGGACATTTTGGGGCCATTTGGGGCCATTTGGGAACATTTTGGGACCATTTAAGTGTAATTTAAGGACATTTTGGGGCCATTTAAGTGTCATTTATGGACATTTTGGGGCCATTTTGGGATATTTAAGTGCCATTTGGGACCATTTGGGGACATTTAAGTGTCATTTGGGGACATTTTGGGGACATTTGGGATCATTTGGGGTCATTTTAGTCCATTTGGGGACATTCTGGGACCATTTGGGGTCAGTTAAGTGTAATTTAAGGACATTTTGGGGCCATTTAAGGACATTTTGGGATATTTAAGTGTCATTTGGAGACATTTGGGGACATTTAAGTGTCTTTTAAGGACATTTGGGGCCATTTTGGGCCATTTAAGTGTCATTTGGGGCCATTTTGGGACCATTTTGAGACCATTTGGGGTCACTGAAGTGTCATTTGAGGACAGTTTGGGGACAATTTAGGACCATTTGGGGACACTGAAGTGTCATTTAAGGACATTTAAGGCCATTTTTGGACCATTTGGGGTCATTTAAGTGTCATTTAAGGACATTTGGGGCCATTTTGGGGCTATTAAGTGTCATCTGGGGACAAGGCACACACTGTAGTCATAGCAACGCCTCGGCTAGCCCCGCCCCTTCCTTCGACAACCCGCGCTCTGATTGGCTGCGGAGTAGCAGAAGGATGAGAACGTCGCTGGGATTGGTCAGCCGCTCGTCCATCACTCAGCCCCAGGCCGGAAGAAGGCATCATGTGACACATCTCCCCGGAAGCAGCCTCGCTGTCTCCATGGCAACAAGAGGCGCCAGGCTCCGGCTGCCTCACTAGGCCTCACTAGGCCACACTAGGCCTCACTAGGCCTCACAAGACCTCACGAGGCCACACTAGGCCTCACTAGGCTACACTAGGCCACACAAGGCCTCACTAGGCTACACTAGGCCACACAAGGCCTCACTAGGCCTCACTAGGCCTCACTGGGCCTCACTGGGCCACACTAGGCCTCACTGGGCCTCACTAGGCCTCACTAGGCCTCGCTAGGCCTCACTAGGCCACACTAGGCCACATTAGGCCACACTAGGCCTCGCTAGGCCTCAAGTCCCCATGGCGACAAAACAGCTTCCTTACCCCCCCCACCCCCCCTCCTCCAACCCCCCCCTCAGCCTCCGAATCGAAGACTCTCCCCCCCTGGTTACAATAATTACTTTATTTTAATATCTTTTAATTACAGACAGTAAAATCCCATGGGGGGGAGGGGGGGAGGGGAGGCAAATCCTGAGCAGGCCCCACCCCCCCCTCCACCCCCCCCCCCCCCACCTATTGCTTGGTAGGGGAGGGGCATCCCCTCCCCCCCCCCCCCCCAAGGGGTGGGAGGAGCCCCCTGATGCCCCCCCCCCTTTAACCCATAGAGGGAAGGTGGGGGGGGGGCTTCAATTTGGGGGGGAGGGGGGAATAAATACAATCGTTTGATATATTAAAAACGCCCCTCAGTGGATGGGGGGGGGATGGAGGGGGAGGGGGGGGAGGTTTTGAGGTGGGAGGGGGGCGCGGAGTTGGGGGGGGGGGGGGGGTCACATCATGCCCAGCTGCAGGAGGGTGTTGGCGTACATCATGGGCTTGACGTTGGGGTGAGGCTGTGGGGGGGGGGAGAGAAAAAAAGGGTGAGAAAATGGGGGGTGGGGGGTCAAAGGGGGGGTGGGGTGGAGGACACACCCCCCCCCTTATACATAACATTAAAGCTTTGGGCTTGGGACCCCCCCTACCCCCCCAACATTACAACTAGGGGGGTTAGACACCCCCCTCCCCATCCCCCCCAGCATTACAGCTATGGGGGTTGGACCCCCCCAACATTACAGCTATGGGGGTTGGACCCCCCCAACATTACAGATATGGGGGTTGGGACCCCCCCAACATTACAGATATGGGGGTTGGGACCCCATAATCCCCTCCAACATTACAGTTATGGGGGTTGGGACCCCCCCTCCCCCCCACAGACGCCCCCCAAATCACACCTCAAAGCAGTGACCCCCCCCAAATTCCCCCCCACACTGTCCCCCTCCCCATTAACCCCCCACTGTACCTCCCCCTCATATAACACCCCCCATATAACACCCCCCCTTATATATCCCCCATTTAGCCCCCCCCCATATAGAGCCCCCCACCCCATATAACACCCCCCCCGATATACCCCCCATTTAACCCCCCTACCCCCCATATGGAGCCCCCCACCCCATATAACACCCCCCCTTATATACCCCCCATTTAACCCCCCAACCCCCCCATATAGGGCCCCCCCCACCCCATATAACACCCCCCCCATATAACACCCCCCTTATATATCCCCCATTTAACCCCCCCCATATAAAGCCCCCCACCCCATATAACACCCCCCCATATAGCACCCCCCCTTATATACCTCCCATTTAGCCCCCCCCATATACAGCCCCCCACCCCATATAACACCCCCCATATAACATCCACCCCTTATAACACCCTCCCTTATATACCCCCCATTTAGCCCCCACCCCATATAACACCCCCCCATATAACACCCCCCCCATATAACACCTCCCCTTATATACCCCCCCATTTAGCCCCCATATCCCCCCATATGGAGCCCCCCACCCCATATAACACCCCCCCATATAACACCCCCCCCATATAACACCCCCCCATATAACACCCACCCCATATAACACCCCCCCATATAACACCCCCCATATAACACCCCCCATATAACACCCCCCCATATAACACCCCCCATATAACACCCCCCCATATAACACCCCCCCCATATAACACCCCCCCATATAACACCCCCCCATATAACACCCCCCCATATAACACCCCCCCCATATAACACCCCCCCCATATAACACCCCCCCATATAACACCCCCCCCATATAACACCCCCCCCATATAACACCCCCCCTTATATATCCCCATTTAGCCCCCCTACCCCCCATATAGAGCCCCCCACCCCATATAACACCCCCCCCATATAACACCCCCCCTTACATACCCCCCCATGCAGCCCCCATACCCCCCCATATGGAGCCCCCCACCCCATATAACACCCCCCCATATAGCATCCCCCCCTTATATACCCTCCATGTAGCCCCCCCCCATATAGAGCCCCCCACCCCATATAACACCCCCCCCTTATATACCCCCATTTAACCCCCCTACCCCCCCATACAGAGCCCGCCACCCCATATAACACCCCCCCATATAACACCCCCCTCTTATATACCCCCCATTTAACCCCCCTACCCCCCCATATAGAGCCCCCCACCCCATATAACACCCCCCCCATATAACACCCCCCCTTATATACCCCCCATTTAGCCCCCCCCATATAGGGCCCACCCCATATAACACCCCCCCCATATAACACCACATATAACACCCCCCCATATAGAGCCCCCCACCCCATATAACAGCCCCCTATATAACCCCCCCCCCCCCCCCACTGACCACTGCAGTGAACTGGTGGAAGTCGGGCCGCAGGTCGCTGCCGCGCAGGTGGATGTAGGAGCCTTTATTGCCCATCTGGTCACTGCGGGACAATGGGACAATGGGAACAATAGGGACAATGGGGACAATGGGACAATGGGATAATGGGGGTAATGGGGATAATGGGATAATGGGGATAATGGGACAATGGGGACAATGGGATAATGGGAACAATGGGGACAATGGGGACAATGGGGATAATGGGGATAATGGGGACAATGGGATAATGGGATAATGGGGATAATGGGGATAATGGGGATAATGGGGACAATGGGACAATGGGGACAATGGGGGTAATGGGGATAATGGGGATAATGGGATAATGGGGATAATGGGGATAATGGGGACAATGGGACAATGGGGATAATGGGGGCAATGGGGACAATGGGGATAATGGGGATAATGGGGACAATGGGGATAATGGGGACAATGGGGACAATGGGGATAATGGGGATAATGGGGATAATGGGATAATGGGGATAATGGGGACAATGGGGATAATGGGGACAATGGGATAATGGGGATAATGGGGACAATGGGGATAATGGGGATAATGGGGACAATGGGATAATGGGGGTAATGGGAACAATAGGGACAATGGGGACAATGGGGACAATGGGATAATGGGGGACAATGGGGGTAATGGGGACAATGGGGACAATGGGAACAATGGGGATAATGGGGACAATGGGGACAATGGGAACAATGGGGATAATGGGGACAATGGGATAATGGGGATAATGGGGACAATGGGGATAATGGGGATAATGGGGACAATGGGGATAATGGGGACAATGGGGACAATGGGGACAATGGGGATAATGGGGACAATGGGATAATGGGGGACAATGGGGATAATGGGGACAATGGGGACAATGGGGACAATGGGGATAATGGGGACAATGGGGGATAATGGGGATAATGGGACAATGGGGATAATGGGGATAATGGGGACAATGGGGATAATGGGGACAATGGGGATAATGGGGATAATGGGGACAATGGGGACAATGGGGACAATGGGACAATGGGGACAATGGGGATAATGGGGACAATGGGATAATGGGGGACAATGGGGATAATGGGGACAATGGGGACAATGGGGACAATGGGGATAATGGGGATAATGGGGACAATGGGGGATAATGGGGACAATGAGGATAATGGGGATAATGAGGATAATGGGGATAATGGGGACAATGGGGATAATGGGGATAATGGGGACAATGGGGATAATGGGGATAATGGGACAATGGGGATAATGGGATAATGGGGATAATGGGGATAATGGGGATAATGGGGATAATGGGGGATAATGGGATAATGGGGATAATGGGGATAATGGGGACAATGGGGACAATGGGGATAATGGGGATAATGGGGATAATGGGGACAATGGGGATAATGGGGATAATGGGGACAATGGGGATAATGGGGACAATGGGGACAATGGGGATAATGGGGATAATGGGAACAATGGGGATAATGGGAACAATGGGGATAATGGGGATAATGGGGACAATGGGGATAATGGGGATAATGGGGACAATGGGGATAATGGGGATAATGGGGACAATGGGAACAATGGGACAATGGGGACAATATGGGGCCATCCATGGGGCCATCACAATATGGGGCTACCACACCACGGGGCAATCTATGGGGCCGCCACGATATGGGGCCATCTATGGGGCCATCCATGTGTCCATCCATGGGTCCATAAAGCTATGGGTCCACCCATGGTGCTGCCATCTATGAGTCCATCTATGGGGCCATAATGCTATGGGTCCCTCTCTGGGTCCATCTATAGATCTCTCTATGGGTCCATCTATGGGTCTCTCTATGGGTCCCTCTATGGGTCTCTCTATGTGTCCCTCTATGGGTTCCTCTATGGGTCCATCTATGGGTCCCATCCATGGATCCATCTATGGGTCCATCTACGGGTCTCTCTATGGGTCCCTCTATGGGTCCCTCTATGAGTCCATCTATGGGTCCATCTATGTGTCCATCCATGGGTCCCTCTCTGGGTCCATCTATGGTTCCATCTATGGGTCCATCTATGGGTCCATCTATGGGTCCCTCTATAGGTCCATCTATGGGTCCATCTATGTGTCCATCCATGGGTCCATCCATAGGGCCATAATGCTATGGGTCCATCTCTATGTCCCTCTATATGTATCTATACATTGTTGTTCTATAGGTCCCTCTATACGTTGCCATCTCTCACCAGTAGTTGGGCGCCGAGAACACGGTGCTGCCATCTATGGGTCCATCTATGGGTCCATATTGCTATGGGTCCATCTCTATGTCCATCTATAGGTGCCTCTATGGGTCCATCTATGTGTCCATCTATGGGTCCACCTATAGATCCATCTCTATGTCCATCTATAGGTCCCTCCATATGTTGCTGTCTCTCACCAGTAGTTGGGCGCCGAGAACATGGTGCTGCCATCTATGGGTCCCTCTATGGGTCCATTATGCTATGGGTCCATCTATGGGTCCATCTATGTGTCCATAACACTATGTGTGCATCCCTATGTCCATCTATAGGTCCCTCTATACGTTGCCGTCTCTCACCAGTAGTTGGGCACCAAGAACACGGTGCTGCCATCTATGGGTCCCTCTATGGGTCCATAATGCTATGGGTCCATCTATGGGTCCCTCTATGGGTCCATAATGCTATGGGTCCATCTCTATGTCCCTCTATGGGTCCATAATGCTATGGGTCCATCTATGGGTCCCTCTATGGGTCCATAATGCTATGGGTCCATCTATGGGTCTCTCTATGGGTCTCTCTATGGGTCCCTCTATAGGTCCATCTATGTGTCTCTCTATGTGTCCCTCTATGGGTCCATAACGCTATGGGTCCATCCATGGGTCCATCTATGGGTCCCTCTCTGGGTCCCTCTCTGGGTCCATCTATGGGTCCCTCTCTGGGTCCATCTATGGGTCCATCTATGAATCCATCCATGGGTCCATCTATGGGTCCATCTATGGGTCTCTCAATGGGTTCATCTATGGATCCATCTATTGGTCTCTCTATGGGTCTCTCTATGGGTCCACCCATGTGTCCATCTATGGGTCCATAATGCTATGGGTCCATCTATGGGTCCATCCATGGGTCCCTCTATGGGTCCATAATGCTATGGGTCCATCTATGGGTCCATCCATGGGTCCACCCATGTGTCCATCTATGGGTCCATAATGCTATGGGTCCATCTATGGGTCTCTCTATGGGTCCACCCATGTGTCCATCTATGGGTCCATAATGCTATGGGTCCATCTATGGGTCCATCTATTGGTCTCTCTATGGGTCTCTCTATGGGTCCATCTATGGGTCCATCCATGTGTCCATTTATGGGTCCATCTATAGGTCCCTCTCTGGGTCCATCTATGGGTCCACCCATGGGTCCATCTATAGGTCTCTCTATGTGTCCCTCTCTGGGTCCTCTATGAGTCCATCTATGGGTCCATCCATGGATCCATCTATGGGTCTCTCTATGGGTCCACCTATGGGTCCATCTATCGGTCCATCTATGGGTCCATATTGCTATGGGTCTATTTATGGGTCCATCCATGGGTCCATCCATGGGTCCATCCATGGGTCCCTCTATAGGTCCATCTATGTGTCTCTCTATGGGTCCATCCATGTGTCCACCTATAGATCCATCTATGGGTCCATCTACGGATCCATCTATGGGTCTCTCTATGAGTCCATCTATGGGTCCATCTATGGGTCCATAGTGCTATGGGTCCATCTATAGATCTCTCTATGGGTCCATCTATGGGTCTCTCTATGGGTCCCTCTATGGGTCTCTCTATGTGTCCCTCTATGGGTTCCTCTATGGGTCCATCTATGGGTCCCATCCATGGATCCATCTATGGGTCCATCTACGGGTCTCTCTATGGGTCCCTCTATGGGTCCCTCTATGAGTCCATCTATGGGTCCATCTATGTGTCCATCCATGGGTCCCTCTCTGGGTCCATCTATGGTTCCATCTATGGGTCCATCTATGGGTCCATCTATGGGTCCCTCTATAGGTCCATCTATGGGTCCATCTATGTGTCCATCCATGGGTCCATCCATAGGGCCATAATGCTATGGGTCCATCTCTATGTCCCTCTATATGTATCTATACATTGTTGTTCTATAGGTCCCTCTATACGTTGCCATCTCTCACCAGTAGTTGGGCGCCGAGAACACGGTGCTGCCATCTATGGGTCCATCTATGGGTCCATATTGCTATGGGTCCATCTCTATGTCCATCTATAGGTGCCTCTATGGGTCCATCTATGTGTCCATCTATGGGTCCACCTATAGATCCATCTCTATGTCCATCTATAGGTCCCTCCATATGTTGCTGTCTCTCACCAGTAGTTGGGCGCCGAGAACATGGTGCTGCCATCTATGGGTCCCTCTATGGGTCCATTATGCTATGGGTCCATCTATGGGTCCATCTATGTGTCCATAACACTATGTGTGCATCCCTATGTCCATCTATAGGTCCCTCTATACGTTGCCGTCTCTCACCAGTAGTTGGGCACCAAGAACACGGTGCTGCCATCTATGGGTCCCTCTATGGGTCCATAATGCTATGGGTCCATCTATGGGTCCCTCTATGGGTCCATAATGCTATGGGTCCATCTCTATGTCCCTCTATGGGTCCATAATGCTATGGGTCCATCTATGGGTCCCTCTATGGGTCCATAATGCTATGGGTCCATCTATGGGTCTCTCTATGGGTCTCTCTATGGGTCCCTCTATAGGTCCATCTATGTGTCTCTCTATGTGTCCCTCTATGGGTCCATAACGCTATGGGTCCATCCATGGGTCCATCTATGGGTCCCTCTCTGGGTCCCTCTCTGGGTCCATCTATGGGTCCCTCTCTGGGTCCATCTATGGGTCCATCTATGAATCCATCCATGGGTCCATCTATGGGTCCATCTATGGGTCTCTCAATGGGTTCATCTATGGATCCATCTATTGGTCTCTCTATGGGTCTCTCTATGGGTCCACCCATGTGTCCATCTATGGGTCCATAATGCTATGGGTCCATCTATGGGTCCATCCATGGGTCCCTCTATGGGTCCATAATGCTATGGGTCCATCTATGGGTCCATCCATGGGTCCACCCATGTGTCCATCTATGGGTCCATAATGCTATGGGTCCATCTATGGGTCTCTCTATGGGTCCACCCATGTGTCCATCTATGGGTCCATAATGCTATGGGTCCATCTATGGGTCCATCTATTGGTCTCTCTATGGGTCTCTCTATGGGTCCATCTATGGGTCCATCCATGTGTCCATTTATGGGTCCATCTATAGGTCCCTCTCTGGGTCCATCTATGGGTCCACCCATGGGTCCATCTATAGGTCTCTCTATGTGTCCCTCTCTGGGTCCTCTATGAGTCCATCTATGGGTCCATCCATGGATCCATCTATGGGTCTCTCTATGGGTCCACCTATGGGTCCATCTATCGGTCCATCTATGGGTCCATATTGCTATGGGTCTATTTATGGGTCCATCCATGGGTCCATCCATGGGTCCATCCATGGGTCCCTCTATAGGTCCATCTATGTGTCTCTCTATGGGTCCATCCATGTGTCCACCTATAGATCCATCTATGGGTCCATCTACGGATCCATCTATGGGTCTCTCTATGAGTCCATCTATGGGTCCATCTATGGGTCCATAGTGCTATGGGTCCATCTATAGATCTCTCTATGGGTCCATCTATGGGTCTCTCTATGGGTCCCTCTATGGGTCTCTCTATGTGTCCCTCTATGGGTTCCTCTATGGGTCCATCTATGGGTCCCATCCATGGATCCATCTATGGGTCCATCTACGGGTCTCTCTATGGGTCCCTCTATGGGTCCCTCTATGAGTCCATCTATGGGTCCATCTATGTGTCCATCCATGGGTCCCTCTCTGGGTCCATCTATGGTTCCATCTATGGGTCCATCTATGGGTCCATCTATGGGTCCCTCTATAGGTCCATCTATGGGTCCATCTATGTGTCCATCCATGGGTCCATCCATAGGGCCATAATGCTATGGGTCCATCTCTATGTCCCTCTATATGTATCTATACATTGTTGTTCTATAGGTCCCTCTATACGTTGCCATCTCTCACCAGTAGTTGGGCGCCGAGAACACGGTGCTGCCATCTATGGGTCCATCTATGGGTCCATATTGCTATGGGTCCATCTCTATGTCCATCTATAGGTGCCTCTATGGGTCCATCTATGTGTCCATCTATGGGTCCACCTATAGATCCATCTCTATGTCCATCTATAGGTCCCTCCATATGTTGCTGTCTCTCACCAGTAGTTGGGCGCCGAGAACATGGTGCTGCCATCTATGGGTCCCTCTATGGGTCCATTATGCTATGGGTCCATCTATGGGTCCATCTATGTGTCCATAACACTATGTGTGCATCCCTATGTCCATCTATAGGTCCCTCTATACGTTGCCGTCTCTCACCAGTAGTTGGGCACCAAGAACACGGTGCTGCCATCTATGGGTCCCTCTATGGGTCCATAATGCTATGGGTCCATCTATGGGTCCCTCTATGGGTCCATAATGCTATGGGTCCATCTCTATGTCCCTCTATGGGTCCATAATGCTATGGGTCCATCTATGGGTCCCTCTATGGGTCCATAATGCTATGGGTCCATCTATGGGTCTCTCTATGGGTCTCTCTATGGGTCCCTCTATAGGTCCATCTATGTGTCTCTCTATGTGTCCCTCTATGGGTCCATAACGCTATGGGTCCATCCATGGGTCCATCTATGGGTCCCTCTCTGGGTCCCTCTCTGGGTCCATCTATGGGTCCCTCTCTGGGTCCATCTATGGGTCCATCTATGAATCCATCCATGGGTCCATCTATGGGTCCATCTATGGGTCTCTCAATGGGTTCATCTATGGATCCATCTATTGGTCTCTCTATGGGTCTCTCTATGGGTCCACCCATGTGTCCATCTATGGGTCCATAATGCTATGGGTCCATCTATGGGTCCATCCATGGGTCCCTCTATGGGTCCATAATGCTATGGGTCCATCTATGGGTCCATCCATGGGTCCACCCATGTGTCCATCTATGGGTCCATAATGCTATGGGTCCATCTATGGGTCTCTCTATGGGTCCACCCATGTGTCCATCTATGGGTCCATAATGCTATGGGTCCATCTATGGGTCCATCTATTGGTCTCTCTATGGGTCTCTCTATGGGTCCATCTATGGGTCCATCCATGTGTCCATTTATGGGTCCATCTATAGGTCCCTCTCTGGGTCCATCTATGGGTCCACCCATGGGTCCATCTATAGGTCTCTCTATGTGTCCCTCTCTGGGTCCTCTATGAGTCCATCTATGGGTCCATCCATGGATCCATCTATGGGTCTCTCTATGGGTCCACCTATGGGTCCATCTATCGGTCCATCTATGGGTCCATATTGCTATGGGTCTATTTATGGGTCCATCCATGGGTCCATCCATGGGTCCATCCATGGGTCCCTCTATAGGTCCATCTATGTGTCTCTCTATGGGTCCATCCATGTGTCCACCTATAGATCCATCTATGGGTCCATCTACGGATCCATCTATGGGTCTCTCTATGAGTCCATCTATGGGTCCATCTATGGGTCCATAGTGCTATGGGTCTGTCTATGGGTCCATCCATGTGTCTGTCCATGGGTCTCTCTATGGGTCCATCTATGGGTCTCTCTATGGGTCCATCTATGTGTCCATCTATGGGTCTCTCTATGTGTCCCTCTATGTGTCCATCTATGGGTCCATCTATGGGTCTATCTATGGGTCCATCTATGGGTCCATCTATGGGTCTCTCTATGGGTCCATCTATGGGTCTCTCTATGGGTCCATCTATGGGTCCCTCTATGGGTCCACAACACTATGTGTCCATCTCTATGGGTCCCTCTATGGGTCATATTGCTATGTGTCCATCCCTATGTCCATCTATAGGTCCCTCTATGGGTCCATATTGCTATGGGTCCACCTATAGATCCACCCCTATGTCCATCTATACATCCCCCTATACATTGCAGTATCTCACCAGTAGTTGGGCGCTGAGAACACGGTGACGCATTTCCCCCCATGCGCCACCTCGTAGCCGTCGTGTTTGACCTCGTGGCTGCGGATGATGTAATCGAGATGGTTCCGCTCCAGGAACCGGCGCGTCACGTCGGGGCCGAACTGGCAGCTCACACCGCGCTTACTGATAGAGCGGCCGTTCTATAGGGTAATTAATAGGGTTATATGGGGTTATATGGGGTTATATGGGTTATATGGGGTTATATGGGGGTATATGGGGTTATATGGGGTTATATGGGGTTATATGGGGTTATATGGGGTTATAATGGGATCTATGGGGTTATATGGGGTTATATGGGGGTATATGGGGTTATATGGGGTTATATGGGGTTATATGGGGGGATATGGGGTGATATGGGGTTATGGGATATCACAACAGAGCCGAACTGACAGCTCACACCGCGCTTACTGACTGAGCGGACATTCTATGGGGTGATATGGGGTTTTATGGGGTTATATGGGGTTATATGGGGGTATATGGGGTTATATGGGGTTATATGGGGGGATATGGGGTTATAATGGGATCTATGGGGTTATATGGGGTTATATGGGGGTATATGGGGTTATATGGGGTTATATGGGGTTATATGGGGTTATAATGGGATCTATGGGGTTATATGGGGTTATATGGGGGTATATGGGGTTATATGGGGTTATATGGGGTTATATGGGGTTATAATGGGATCTATGGGGTTATATGGGGTTATATGGGGGTATATGGGGTTATATGGGGTTATATGGGGTTATATGGGGGGATATGGGGTGATATGGGGTTATGGGATATCACAACAGGGCCGAACTGACAGCTCACACCACGCTTACTGACTGAGCGGCCGTTCTATGGGGTTATAATGGGATCAATGGGGTTATATGGGGTTATATGGGGTAATAGGGGGTGATATGGGGTTATATGGGGGTATATGGGGGTATATGGGGTTATATGGGGTTATATGGGGTTATATGGGGTTATATGGGGTTATATGGGGTAATAGGGGGTTATAGGGGGTTATATGGGGTTATATGGGGTTATATGGGGTTATATCGGGGTATATGGGGTGATATGGGGTTATATGGGGTTATATGGGGGTATATGGGGGTATATGGGGTTATATGGGGTTATATGGGGTTATATGGGGTTATATGGGGGTATATGGGGTTATATGGGGTAATAGGGGTAATGGGATATCACAACAGGGCCGAACTGACAGCTCACACCGCGCTTACTGATAGAGCGGCCATTCTATAGGGGATTAATGGGGTTATATGGGGATCTATGGGGTTATATGGGGTTATATGGGGTGATATGGGGATATATGGGGTTATATGGGGTTATATGAGGTTATATGGGGTTATATGGGGTTATATGGGGTATTAATGGGATCTATGGGGTGATATGGGGTGATATGGGGTTATATGGGGTTATATGGGGGTATATGGGGTTATAATGGGGTTATAATGGGGTTATAATGGGGTTATATGGGGGTATAATGGGGTTATATGGGGTTATAATGGGGTTATATGGGGTTATAATGGGGTTATATGGGGTTATATGGGGTTATATGGGATTATATGGGGTTATATGGGGTTATATGGGGGTATATGGGGTTATATGGGGCTATATGGGGTTATATGGGGTGATATGGGGTTATATGGGGTAATGGGATATCACAACAGGGCCGAACTGACAGCTCACACCGCGCTTACTGACGGAGCGGCCGTTCTATGGGGTTATAATGGGATCAATGGGGTTATATGGGGTTATATGGGGTTATATGGGGTTATAATGGGGTGATATGGGGTGATATGGGGTTATATGGGGTTATATGGGGTTATATGGGGTTATATGGGGTTATAATGGGGTTATATGGGGTTATATGGGGTTATATGGGGTTATAATGGGGTTATATGGGGTTATATGGGGTTATATGGGGTTATATGGGGTTATAATGGGGTTATATGGGGTTATATGGGGTTATATGGGGTTATATGGGGTTATATGGGGTTATATGGGGTTATATGGGGTTATATGGGGTAATAGGGGTAATGGGATATCACAACAGGGCCGAACTGACAGCTCACACCGCGCTTACTGACGGAGCGGCCGTTCTATGGGGTGATATGGGGTTATATGGGGTTATATGGGGTGATATGGGGTTATATGGGGTGATATGGGGTGATATGGGGTTATATGGGGTTATATGGGGGTATATGGGGTTATATGGGGTTATATGGGGTTATATGGGGTTATATGGGGTTATATGGGGTTATATGGGGTTATATGGGGTTATATGGGGTTATATGGGGTTATAGGGGTGATATGGGGTTATATGGGGTTATGGGGTTATATGTGGTTATATGGGGTTATATGGGGTTATATGGGGGTATATGGGGGTATATGGGGTTATATGGGGTTATATGGGGTTATATGGGGTTATATGGGGTTATATGGGGTAATATGGGGTAATATGGGGTTATATGGGGTTATATGGGGTAACATGGAGTTATATGGGGTTATATGGGGTTATATGGGGTTATATGGGGTTATATGGGGTTATATGGGGTGATATGGGGTTATGGGATATCACAACAGGGCCGAACTGACAGCTCACACCGCGCTTACTGATAGAGTGGCCGTTCTATGGGGTGATTAATAGGGTTATATGGGGTTATATGGGGTTATATGGGGTGATATGGGGTTATATGGGGTTATATGGGGTTATATGGGGTTATATGGGGATATATGGGGTTATATGGGGTTATATGGGGTTATATGGGGCAATGGGATATCACAACAGGGCCGAACTGACAGCTCACACCGCGCTTACTGACTGAGCGGCCGTTCTATGGGGTTATATGGGATCAATGGGGTTATATGGGGTTATGTGGGGTTATATGGGGATCTATGGGGTTATAATGGGGTTATATGGGGTTATATGGGGTTATATGGGGTTATACGGGGTTATACGGGGTTATAATGGGGTTATAATGGGGTTATATGGGGTTATATGGGGTTATATGGGGTTATGGGATATCACAACAGGGCCGAACTGACAGCTCACACCGCGCTTACTGACTGAGCGGCCGTTCTATGGGGGATTAATGGGGTTAATGGGGTATTAATGGGGATCTATGGGGTATCAATGGGGATTAATGGGGTTAAAATGGGGTTATATGGGGCAATGTGGGTAATGAGGTCAATGTGGGGCCCAAGATCTGGGGCCATGGGGTGACATTGGGTCCATCCAACTCACCTGCGGCTGCGGGTCGGACCAGAGCAGGTCACACATGGGCCCTGTGGGATCGGGGGGGGGGGGTCAGTGGGACCCCATAGACCCCAACCCACATCATGGGGGTGGATAGGGGGGTCTGGGGGGGGATAAGGGGGATTTGGGGGGGGGAGGAGGTGGGATGGGGGGGTTTGGGGGGGGGATGGGGGGATCTGGGGGGGAGGGGATGAGATTGGGAGGGGGTGGGATAGGGGGGTTTGGGGGGGGATTTGGGGGAGGGATGGGGGAGGATTTGGGGGGGCGAGGGGATGGGATGAGGGGGTTTGGGGGGGATTTGGGGGGCAGGAGGGGGCGGGATGGGGGGGATTTGGGGTGGGACTGGGTAGGGTTGAGGGTTTTGGGGGGCAGAGGGGGCGGGATGGGGGGGATTTGGGAGGGGGAGGGGGTGGGATAGGGGGGATTTAGGGGAGGGATGGGGGAATTTGGGGGGGAATGGGGGGGTTGGGGGGAAGAAAGCTGTGGGATGAGGGAGGACTTGGGGGGGGGGGATGGGGAAGGACTTGGGGGATGGGGAGGGGGTGGGATAGGGGGGTTTGTGGGGGGATTTGGGGGGCGAGGGGATGGGATGAGGGGGTTTGGGGGGGGTATGGGGGGCAGGAAGGGGTGGGATGGGGGGGATTTGGGGGGGAGGGGGAGGGGCAGGAGGTTTGGGGGGGGATTAGGGGGATTTGGGGGGGGGAGGAGGTGGGATGGGGGGGTTTGGGGGGGGGGGACGGGGGGATTTGGGGGGGAGGGGATGAGATTGGGAGGGGGTGGGATAGGGGGGTTTGGGGGGGATTTGGGGGAGGGATGGGGGAGGATTTGGGGGGGGCGAGGGGATGGGATGAGGGGATTTGGGGGGGATTTGGGGGGCAGGAGGGGGTGGGATGGGGGGATTTGGGGGGAGATAGGGGGGATTTGGGGGGGAGGGGGTAGGGTTGAGGGTTTGGGGGGTGGAGGGGGTGGGATGGGGCGATTTGGGGGAGGGACAGGGGAATTTGGGGGGGGATGGGGGGGATTTGGGGGGAGATAGGGGGGATTTGGGGGGAGAAAGCTGTGGTATGGGGAGGACTTGGGGGGGGGGGGATGGGGAAGGACTTGGGGGATGGGGAGGGGGTGGGATAGGGGGGTTTGTGGGGGGATTTGGGGGGCGAGGGGATGGGATGAGGGGGTTTGAGGGGGGTATGGGGGGCAGGAAGGCGTGGGATGGGGGGGATTTGGGGGGGAGGGGGAGGGACAGGGAGGTTTGGGGGGGGATTAGGGGGATTTGGGGGGGGAGGAGGTGGGATGGGGGGGGTTGGGGGGAGATAGGGGGGATTGGGGGGGGACTGGGTAGGGTTGAAGGTTTGGGGGGTGGAGGGGGTGGGATGGGGCAATTTGGGGGGATGGGGGGGATTTGGGAGGGGGAGGGGGTGGGATAGGGGGGATTTAGGGAGGGATGGGGAAGGATTTGGGGGGGCAAGGGGATGGGATGCGGGGGTTTGGGGGGGATATGGGGGGGATTTGGGGGGGGTGAGGGTGAGATGGGGGGTTGGGAGGGGTAGGAGGGGGATTTGGGGGGAGGGAAGGGGGGGGATAGGGGGGATATGGAGTGGGGGGAGGGGTGAAATGAGGGGGTTTGGGGGTGGGAAGGGTAGGGTTGGGGGTTTTGGGGGAGATATGGGGGATTTGGGGGGGGGCAGGGGGTGGGATATGGGGGTTTGGGGTGGGATAGGGGGGTTTGGGGAGGGATGGGGGGGATTTGGGGTGGGATATGGGGGTTTGGGGAGGGATGGGGGGGATTTGGGGTGGGATAGGGGGGTTTGGGGAGAGATGGGGGGGATGTGGGGTGGGATAGGGGGGTTTGGGGAGGGATGGGGGGGATGTGGGGTGGGATATGGGGGTTTGGGGAGGGATGGGGGGGATTTGGGGTGGGATAGGGGGGTTTGGGGAGGGATGGGGGGGATTTGGGGTGGGATATGGGGGTTTGGGGAGGGATGGGGGGGATTTGGGGTGGGATAGGGGGGTTTGGGGAGAGATGGGGGGGATGTGGGGTGGGATAGGGGGGTTTGGGGAGGGATGGGGGGGATGTGGGGTGGGATATGGGGGTTTGGGGAGGGATGGGGGGGATTTGGGGTGGGATATGGGGGTTTGGGGAGGGATGGGGGGGATGTGGGGTGGGATAGGGGGGTTTGGGGTGGGATGGGGGGGATTTGGGGTGGGATAGGGGGGTTTGGGGAGGGATGGGGGGGATTTGGGGTGGGATATGGGGGTTTGGGGTGGGATGGGGGGGATTTGGGGTGGGATATGGGGGTTTGGGGAGGGATGGGGAGGGATTTGGGGTGGGATAGGGGGATTTGGGGAGGGATGGGGGGGATTTGGGGTGGGATGGGGGGGATTTGGGGTGGGATAGGGGGGTTTGGGGAGGGATGGGGGGGATTTGGGGTGGGACGGGGGGGTTTGGGGAGGGATGGGGGGATTTGGGGTGGGATATGGGGGTTTGGGGAGAGATGGGGGGGATGTGGGGTGGGATAGGGGGGTTTGGGGAGGGATGGGGGGGATGTGGGGTGGGATATGGGGGTTTGGGGAGGGATGGGGGGGATTTGGGGTGGGATATGGGGGTTTGGGGTGGGATAGGGGGGTTTGGGGAGGGATGGGGGGATTCGGGGTGGGATAGGGGGGTTTGGGGAGGGATGGGGGGATTTGGGGTGGGATAGGGGGGTTTGGGGAGGGATGGGGGGATTTGGGGTGGGATAGGGGGGTTTGGGGAGGGATGGGGGGGATTCGGGGTGGGATAGGGGGGTTTGGGGAGGGATGGGGGGGATTCGGGGTGGGATAGGAGGGTTTGGGGAGGGATGGGGGGGATTTGGGGTGGGATAGGGGGGTTTTGATGGGGGGAAGGGTTGGGATGGGGGGGGTCTCGGGGGGTTTTTTGGGGTCTCCCACCTGAATCCGGGGGCTGCCGGTTCCGCTCGATCTTCCTGATGTCGTCCAGGGTGACGCCGTCCTCACTGAAGAGACCCCCGTGCATGATCTGAGCCATTGGGGGGGGGATAATGGGGGATAATGGGGATAATAATGGGGGATAATGGGGATAATAATGGGGGATAATAACGGGGGATAATGGGGATAATAATGGGGGATAATGGGGATAATAATGGGGGATAATGGGGATAATAATGGGGGATAATGGGGGGGGGGGGGGGACACCAAATGGGGCCAGTCAGAACGTGATGGGAACCCAGAGTGTGGGAACGGGGGGGGAACAGGATGGGGACACCCAGAATGGGAAGAGAAACCCGGAACAGGAAGGGGACACTGAGAATGGGACACCTAGAATGGGAAGGGACACCCAGAACATGAATGGGAAATCTGGAATAGGAAGGGACAGCCGGAACATGAATGCGACACCTAGAACAGGAAGGGACACCTAGAACAGGAAGGGGGCACCCAGAACAGGGAGGGGGAAGAGGATGGGATACCCAGAATGGGAAGGGACACCCAGAACATGAATGGGAAATCTGGAATAGGAAGGGACAGCCGGAACATGAATGCGACACCTAGAACAGGAAGGGACACCTAGAACAGGAAGGGGGCACCCAGAACAGGAAGGGACACCCAGAACAGGAAGGGACACCTAGAACAGGAAGAGACACCCAGAACAGGAAGGGACACCCAGAAAAGGAAGGGACACCCAGAACAGGAAGGGACACCTGGAACAGGAAGGGACACCCAGAACAGGAAGGGACACCTGGAACAGGAAGGGACACCCAGAACAGGAAGAGACACCCAGAACAGGAAGGGACACCCAGAACAGGAAGGGACACCTGGAACAGGAAGGGACACCAGAACAGGAAGAGACACCTAGAACAGGAAGGGACACCTGGAACAGGAAGGGACACCTAGAACAGGAAGGGACACCTGGAACAGGAAGGGACACCTGGAACAGGAAGGGACACCTAGAACAGGAAGGGACACCTAGAACAGGAAGAGACACCTAGAACAGGAAGGGACACCAGAACAGGAAGGGACACCTAGAACAGGAAGGGACACCAGAACAGGAAGGGACACCCAGAACAGGAAGGGACACCTAGAACAGGAAGAGACACCTAGAACAGGAAGGGACACCAGAACAGGAAGGGACACCTGGAACAGGAAGGGACACCCAGAACAGGAAGGGACACCCAGAACAGGAAGGGACACCCAGAACAGGAAGAGACACCCAGAACTGGAAGGGGACACCAGAACAGGAAGAGACACCCAGAACAGGAAGGGACACCTGGAACGGGAAGGGACACCCAGAACGGGAAGGGACACCCAGAACGAGAAGGGACACCAGAACAGGAAGGGACACCCAGAACTGGAAGGGGACACCCAGAACAGGAAGAGACACCCAGAACTGGAAGGGGGACACCTGGAACAGGAAGGGACACCTGGAACGGGAAGGGACACCTGGAACAGGAAGGGACACCTAGAATAGGAAGGGACAGCTGGAACGGGAAGGGACACCCAGAACTGGAAGGGGACACCCAGAACAGGAAGGGACACCTAGAACAGGAAGGGGACACCCAGAACAGGAAGGGACACCCAGAACAGGAAGGGGACACCTGGAACAGGAAGGGACACCTGGAACAGGAAGGGACACCTAGAACAGGAAGGGGACACCCGGAACAGGAAGGGGACACCCAGAACAGGAAGAGACAGCCGGAACGGGAAGAGACACCCAGAACAGGAAGGGACAGCTGGAACAGGAAGGGGACACTCGGAACAGGAAGGGGACACCCAGAAGAGGAAGGGGGAACAGGAAGGGACAGCTGGAACAGGAAGGGACAGCTGGAACAGGAAGGGACAGCTGGAACAGGAAGGGACAGCTGGAACAGGGAGGGGGAAGAGGATGGGATACCCAGAATGGGAAGGGACACCCAGAAAAGGAAGGGACACCAAGAACAGGAAGGGACACCTAGAATGGGAAGGGGACACCCAGAATAGGAAGAGACAGCTGGAACAGGGAGGGGACACCTAGAACAGGAAGGGGACATCTAGAACAGGAAGGGGCACCCGGAACAGGAAGGGGGAAGAGGATGGGATACCCAGAATGGGAAGGGACACCCAGAAAAGGAAGGGACACCAAGAACAGGAAGGGACACCCAGAACAGGAAGGGACACCCAGAACAGAAAGAGACACCCAGAACTGGAAGGGGACACTCGGAACAGGAAGGGGACACCCAGAAGAGGAAGGGGGAACAGGAAGGGACAGCTGGAACAGGGAGGGGGAAGAGGATGGGATACCCATGGTATCCCATGGGTAGGAATGGGAAGGGACACCCAGAACAGGAAGGGACACCTGGAACAGGAAGAGACACCCGGAACAGGAAGGGGACACCAGAACAGGAAGGGACACCTAGAACAGGAAGGGGGAAGAGGATGGGATACCCAGAATGGGAAGGGACACCCAGAACAGGAAGGGACACCCAGAAATGGAAGGGACACCCGGAATGGGAAGGGAACAGCCGTAAGAGGAAGGGGCACAGGAAGAGGAAGGGGGCACAGGAAGAGGAAGGGGGCACAGGAAGAGGAAGGGGGCACAGGAAGAGGAAGGGGGCACAGGAAGGGGCTGACCAGCACTTTGCCGTTGATGCACTGCGCCAGCGGCAGCCACTCGAACACCTCGCTGAACAGCGCGAACATCTGCGCCGTGTACTTGGCCTTCACCTCCCCCTCGAAGCCGTAGATCTGGTTCATGTTGTCCGTCTCGTGGTTCCCTGCGGGGACGGGGGGGGTTAAAAGAAGGGGGGTGGGTTGGGGGGAGGGGGGGGGTTGGGGGGAGGGGGTGGGAAGGGGATGGAGGGGGGGGAGTTAAGAGAAGGGGGGTGGGTTGGGGGGAGGGGGTGGGAAGGGGATGGAAGGTTGCGGGGGGCAAAAGGAAGGGGATGGAGGGTGGGGGTATGGGGGTGGGAATGGGGACAGGGGGTGTGAGTGGAGGGGGGGGTGGGAGGGGGTTGACAGTGGGAAGGGGATGGAGGGTGGGGGGGGGCAAAAGGAAGGGGATGGAGGGGGGGTGGGGAGTTAAGAGAGGGGGGTTGGGGGGGGAGGGAAGGAGATAGAAGGTTGGGGGGGGGCAAAAGGAAGGGGATGGAGGTGGAGGGAGTTAAGAGAAGGGGGTTGGGGGGGGAGGGGGTGGGAAGGGGATGGAAGGTTGGGGGGGGCAAAAGGAAGGGGATGGAGGGGGGGGGACAATGGGGATGGGAGGGGTGAGTGGAGGAGGGGGTGGGAGGGGGTTGACAGTGGGAAGGGGATGGAGGGTGGGGTGGGGGGGCAAAAGGAAGGGGACGGAGGTGGAGGGAGTTAAGAGAAGGGGGGTGGGTTGGGGGGAGGGGATGGGAAGGGGATGGAATGTTGGGGGGGGCAAAAGGAAGGGGATGGAGGGTGGGGGTATGGGGGTGGGGGGGACAATGGGGACGGGGGGGTGAGTGGAAGGGGGTTGGGAGGGGGTTGACAATGGGAAGGGGATGGAGGGTGGGGTGGGGGGGCAAAAGGAAGGGGATGGAGGGGGGGTGGGAACGGGATGGGGATGGAGGGTGGGGGGGGACAAAGGGAAGGGGATGGGGGGCAATGGGAAGGGGATGGAGGGAGGGAATTGGGGGGGTGGGCAATGGGAAGAGGATGGAGAATGGAGGGGGTTGGGGGGTGGGCAATGGGAAGGGGATGGAGGGTGGGGTGGGGGGGCAAAAGGAAGGGGATGGAGGGTGGAGGGGGTTGGGGGGACAAGAGGATGGGGATGGAGGGGGGGAGGGGGAATGCTGAGTGCTGTGAGTGGGGGGTTGGGTTGGGGGCAGTGGGGGCACAGCATGGATGGGGTTGGGGGGTGGGATGTGGGGATGGCGATGCTGCACAGACTAGGGGTAGGGGGCACTATGCTGGGGACTATGGGGCCATGGGGACACAGCCCAGATATGTGGGGCCATGGGGACACCATCCTGGGCTATGGGGTTATAGGGACACGGCAGTGGGCTGTGGGGCTATAGGGACACAGCAGTGGGATGTGGGGCCATGGGGCCATCATCCTGGGCTATGGGGCCAGGGGGACACCATCCTGGGCTATGGGGCTATAGGGACACAGCAGTGTGTTGTGGGGCCATGGGGACACAGCCCAGATATGTGGGGCCACGGGGACACCATCCTGGGCTATGAGGCTATAGGGACACGGCAGTGGGATGTGGGGCCATAGGGACACAGCAGTGGGATGTGGGGCCATGGGGACAGCATCCTGGGCTATGGGGCCAGACTGGGGCCATGGGGACACTGCCGTGGGCTATGGGTCTATGGGGACACCATCCTGGGCTATGGGGCCATGGGGACAGTGCAGTGGGATGTGGGGCCATGGGGCCATAGGGACAGTGCAGTGGGATGTGGGGCTATGGGGCCATAGGGACAGTGCAGTGGGATGTGGGGCCATAGGGACAGTGCAGTGGGATGTGGGGCCATGGGGCCATAGGGACAGTGCAGTGGGATGTGGGGCCAGGGGGACAGGACCCATATTGGGGGCAGGGGACGGGAGGGGACCCCATAGTTACCCCTGAGGAGGTGGAAGTGGTCGGGGTAAAGCAGCTTGAAGCCAAAGAGCGTCAGGATGACTTCCACCGAGAAGGAGCCGCGGTCCACAAAGTCCCCATTGAAGATCTGAGGGTCGGCTCAGGAAAAGGACCCCAAAACCAGCCCCAAAAATGGCCCCAACGGCCCCAAAATGGCACCACAAGGAATGACACCCGGACCCTAAAGTGTCACCCCAACCCAACAGCTGTCACCCCAATGCCACCCCAATGTCACCCCAACAACAGCACCCCAATGTCACCCCAATGTCACCCCAATGTCACCCCAACAACAGCACCCCAATCCAACAGCTGTCACCCCAACATCACCCCAATGCCACCCCAACAACAGCACCCCAATGTCACCCCAATGTCACCCCAACAACAGCACCCCAATCCAACAGCTGTCACCCCAATGACACCCCAATGTCACCCCAACAACAGCACCCCAATGCCACCCCAACAACAGCACCCCAATGTCACCCCAACAACGTCACCCCAATCCAACAGCTGTCACCCCAACATCACCCCAATGTCACCCCAACATCACCCCAATGCCACCCCAATGTCACCCCAACAACAGCACCCCAATGTCACCCCAACAATGTCACCCCAACCCAACAGCTGTCACCCCAATGCCACCCCAATGTCACCCCAACAACAGCACCCCAATGTCACCCCAACAACGTCACCCCAATCCAACAGCTGTCACCCCAACATCACCCCAATGTCACCCCAACATCACCCCAATGTCACCCCAACACTGTCACCCCAACATCACCCCAATGTCACCCCAACAACAGCACCCCAACAATGTCACCCCAACAATGACACCCCAAGAAGAACTGTCAACCCAACAATGTCACCCCAATCCAACAGCTGTCACCCCAACATCACCCCAATGTCACCCCAACAACAGCACCCCAACAATGTCACCCCAACTGCCATACCGTCACCCCAACAAGAACTGTCACCCCAATGTCACCCCACCCCAACATCGTCATTCCATGTTCCCCCAATAGTGTCACCCCAAAACTGTCACCTCAACAGCTGTCACCCCAATCCAACAGCTGTCACCCCAACAATGTCACCCAAATAACTCTCACCCCAATGTCACCCCAATAATGTCACCCCAACGTCACCCTAACAATGTCACCCCAACAATTGACATCCTAATAACTGTCACCCCAATAACTGTCACCCCAATGTCACCCCAACATTGTCACCCCAACAATGTCACCCCAATAACTGTCACCCCAATAACTGTCACCCCAATTTCACCCCAATAATGACACCCCAATAACTGACACCCCAACGTCACCCCAATAATGTCACCCCAACACCATCACCCCAATGTCACCCCACCCCAACGTCACCCCAACATCACCCCAAAAAGAGCTGTCACCCCAACATCACCCCAATCCAAGAGCTGTCACCCCAACGTCACCCCAACAACTGTCACCCAAACAAGAACTGTCACCCCAGTGTCACCCCACCCCAACGTCACCCCAATGTCACCCCACTCCAACACTGTCACCCCAACAATATCACCCCACCCCGACAACTGTCCCAACAATGTCACCCCAATCCAACAATGTCACCCCAACTGTTGCTGTCACCCCAGTCCAACAGTCAACCCAACAATGTCACCCCAAAAAAGAATATACAACCCTATGTCACCCCAACAATGACACCCCAAGAAGAACTGTCAACCCAACAATGTCACCCCAATCCAACAGCTGTCACCCCAACATCACCCCAATGTCACCCCACTCCAACACTGTCACCCCAACAATGTCACCCCAAAACCATCACCCCACCCCGACAACTGTCCCAACAATGTCACCCCAACCCAACAATGTCACCCCAAAAAAGAATATACAACCCTATGTCACCCCAACAATGACACCCCAAAAAGAACTGTCAACCCAACAATGTCACCCCAATCCAACAGCTGTCACCCCAACATCACCCCAGTGTCACCCCAACAACAGCACCCCAACAATGTCACCCCAACTGCCATACCGTCACCCCAACAAGAACTGTCACCCCAACAATGTCACCTCACCCCAACGTCACACCAATGTCACCCCAACAATGTCACCCCAATAACTTTCACCCCAACGTCAGCCCAACAATGTCACCCCGTCACCCCAATGTCACTCTAACAATGTCACCCCAATAACTGTCACCCTAATGTCACCCCAATAATAGTAATCCCAATAATGTCACCCCAATAGTGACACCCCAACACTGTCACCCCAATAATGACACCCCAATAATGACACCCCAACAACGTCACCCCAACAATGTCACCCCACCCCAACATTGTCACCCCAACGTCACCCCAACATTGTCACCCCAACAATAACTGTCACCCCAATAATGTCACCCCAATAACTGTCACCCCAATAATGTCACCCCAATAATGTCACCCCATTAACTGTCACCCCAATAGTGACACCCCAACACTGTCACCCCAACAATGTCACCCCAACAATGTCACCCCAATAATGACACCCCAATAACTGTCACCCCAATAGTGTCACCCCAACATCACCCCAATAACTGTCACCCCAATGTCACCCCAATAATGTCACCCCAACAACGTCACCCCAACAATGTCACCCCAATGTCACCCCAACAATGTCACCCCAACAATGTCACCCCAATAACTGTCACCCCACCCCAACACTGTCACCCCAATGTCACCCCAATAATGTCACCCCAACAACTGACGCCCTAATAACTGTCATCCCAATAATGTCACCCCAATATTGTCATCCCAACAATGTCACCCCAACGTCACCCCAATAGTGACACCCCAATTACTGTCACCCCAATAATGTCACCCTAATGTCACCCCAATAACTGTCACCCCAACAATAACTGTCACCCCAATGTCACCCCAACAATGTCACCCCAACAATGTCACCCCAATAACTGTCACCCCAATGTCACCCCAATAACTGTCACCCCAATGTCACCCCAACAATGTCACCCCAATAAGAACCACCACCCCAATGCCACCCCACTCCAATACTGTCACCCCAACACTGTCACCCCAACAAGAACTGTCACCCCAATGTCACCCCAATAATAGTAATCCCAATAATGTCACCCCAACGTCACCCCAACACTGTCACCCCAATAACTGTCACCCCAATGTCACCCCAACAATAACTGTCACCCCAACACTGTCACCCCAACAATGTCACCCCAACAATGTCACCCCAATAATGACACCCCACACCAACATTGTCACCCCAACTGTCACCCCAATAATGTCACCCCAACAATTGACACCCCAATAACTGTCACCCCAACGTCACCCCAACAATGTCACCCCAATGTCACCCCACCCCAATAATGACACCCCAATAACTATCACCCCAATAATGTCACCCCAATAACTGCCCCCCCGTTGTAGGGTACATAAGGGTTGGACTCTGAGGGCAGCCCGTTGAGCTCGAAGATGTTGAGCAGGTCGTAGAACTGACCATGAGTGTCACCGCACACAGTCACCATCTCTGTCTGTGGGGGGGCAACAAGACCCCCATTAACACATGGGTGATATTAAATGGGGGGGGGCACAACAAGACCCCCATTAACACATGGGAGATATTAAATGGGGGGGGGCACAACAAGACCCCCATTAACACATGGGAGATATTAAATGGGGGGGGGCACAACAAGACCCCCATTAACACATGGGAGATATTAAATGGGGGGGGGCACAACAAGACCCCCATTAACACATGGGAGATATTAAATGGGGGGGGCACAACAAGACCCCCATTAACACATGGGTGATATCAATGGGGGGGGCACAACAAGACCCCCATTAACACATGGGAGATATTAAATGGGGGGGGGCACAACAAGACCCCCATTAACCCATGGGAGACAATAAATGGGGGGGGGGCACAACAAGACCCCCATTAACCCATGGGTGATATCAATGGGGGGGGGCACAACAAGACCCCCATTAACCCATGGGTGATATCAATGGGGGGGGCACAACAAGACCCCCATTAACCCATGGGTGATATCAATGGGGGGGGCACAACAAGACCCCCATTAACCCATGGGTGACATCAATGGGGGGGGGCACAAGAAGACCCCCATTAACACATGGGAGACATCAATGGGGGGGGGGCACAAGAAGACCCCCATTAACCCATGGGTGATATCAATGGGGGGGGGCACAACAAGACCCCCATTAACCCATGGGTGATATCAATGGGGGGGGCACAACAAGACCCCCATTAACCCATGGGTGATATCAATGGGGGGGGCACAACAAGACCCCCATTAACCCATGGGTGACATCAATGGGGGGGGGCACAAGAAGACCCCCATTAACACATGGGAGACATCAATGGGGGGGGGGCACAAGAAGACCCCCATTAACCCATGGGTGATATCAATGGTGGGGGGGGCACAACAAGACCCCCATTAACCCATGTGTGACATCAATGGGGGGGGGCACAACAAGACCCCCATTAACCCATGGGTGACATCAATGGGGGGGGGGCACAACAAGACCCCCATTAACCCATGGGTGATATCAATGGGGGGGGGGCACAACAAGACCCCCATTAACACATGGGTGACATCAATGGGGGGGGGGCACAACAAGACCCCCATTAACACATGGGTGACATCAATGGGGGGGGGCACAACAAGACCCCCATTAACCCATGGGTGACATCAATGGGGGGGCACAACAAGACCCCCATTAACACATGGGAGATATTAAATGGGGGGGGGGGCACAACAAGACCCCCATTAACCCATGGGTGACATCAATGGGGGGGGCACAACAAGACCCCCATTAACACATGGGTGATATCAATGGGGGGGGGGCACAACAAGACCCCCATTAACCCATGGGTGACATTAAATGGGGGGGGGCACAACAAGACCCCCATTAACACATGGGTGACATCAATGGGGGGGGCACAACAAGACCCCCATTAACCCATGGGTGACATCAATGGGGGGGGGGCACAACAAGACCCCCATTAACCCATGGGTGATATCAATGGGGGGGGCACAACAAGACCCCCATTAACCCATGGGAGACATCAATGGGGGGGGCACAACAAGACCCCCATTAACCCATGGGAGACATCAATGGGGGGGGGCACAACAAGACCCCCATTAACCCATGGGTGACATCAATGGGGGGGGGGGGCACAACAAGACCCCCATTAACCCATGGGTGACATCAATGGGGGGGGGCACAACAAGACCCCCATTAACCCATGGGTTACATCAATGGGGGGGGGCACAACAAGACCCCCATTAACCCATGGGTGATATCAATGGGGGGGGGGGGCACAACAAGACCCCCATTAACACATGGGTGATATCAATGGGGGGGGGCACAACAAGACCCCCATTAACACATGGGTGACATCAATGGGGGGGGGCACAACAAGACCCCCATTAACACATGGGTGACATCAATGGGGGGGGGGGCACAACAAGACCCCCATTAACCCATGGGTGATATCAATGGGGGGGGCACAACAAGACCCCCATTAACCCATGGGAGACATCAATGGGGGGGGCACAACAAGACCCCCATTAACCCATGGGAGACATCAATGGGGGGGGGGGCACAACAAGACCCCCATTAACACATGGGTGACATCAATGGGGGGGGGCACAACAAGACCCCCATTAACCCATGGGTGATATCAATGGGGGGGGCACAACAAGACCCCCATTAACACATGGGTGATATCAATGGGGGGGGCACAACAAGACCCCCATTAACCCATGGGAGACATCAATGGGGGGGGCACAACAAGACCCCCATTAACCCATGGGAGACATCAATGGGGGGGGGCACAACAAGACCCCCATTAACCCATGGGTGACATCAATGGGGGGGGGGGCACAACAAGACCCCCATTAACCCATGGGTGACATCAATGGGGGGGGGGCACAACAAGACCCCCATTAACCCATGGGTGACATTAAATGGGGGGGGGCACAACAAGACCCCCATTAACCCATGGGTGATATCAATGGGGGGGGGGCACAACAAGACCCCCATTAACACATGGGTGATATCAATGGGGGGGGGCACAACAAGACCCCCATTAACCCATGGGTGATATCAATGGGGGGGGGGCACAACAAGACCCCCATTAACCCATGGGTGACATCAATGGGGGGGGGCACAACAAGACCCCCATTAACCCATGGGAGACATTAAATGGGGGGGGGTACAACAAGACCCCCATTAACACATGGGTGACATCAATGGGGGGGGGGCACAACAAGACCCCCATTAACCCATGGGTGACATCAATGGGGGGGGCACAACAAGACCCCCATTAACCCATGGGTGACATCAATGGGGGGGGCACAACAAGACCCCCATTAACCCATGGGAGACATTAAATGGGGGGGGGCACAACAAGACCCCCATTAACCCATGGGTGACATTAAATGGGGGGGGGGCACAACAAGACCCCCATTAACCCATGGGAGACATTAAATGGGGGGGGGCACAACAAGACCCCCATTAACCCATGGGTGATATCAATGGGGGGGGGGCACAACAAGACCCCCATTAACCCATGGGTGACATCAATGGGGGGGGGGCACAACAAGACCCCCATTAACTCATGGGTGATATCAATGGGGGGGGGGCACAACAAGACCCCCATTAACCCATGGGTGACATCAATGGGGGGGGGGCACAACAAGACCCCCATTAACCCATGGGTGACATTAAATGGGGGGGGGCACAACAAGACCCCCATTAACCCATGGGTGACATCAATGGGGGGGGGCACAACAAGACCCCCATTAACACATGGGAAACATTAAATGGGGGGGGGCACAACAAGACCCCCATTAACCCATGGGTGACATCAATGGGGGGGGGCACAACAAGACCCCCATTAACCCATGGGTGACATTAAATGGGGGGGGGGTCACACTGTCATTAATTTGGGGGGGGGTCCTCACCTCCTTCAACGTGGTCTCCACCAAGGTGGGCAATTTGGACAACACCTCCTTCACCTGCACCAGGATCTAAAAGGAATTGGGGGGGGGGGACATAGAACAACATGGTGGGACAACCCATAAGGGGGGTTGTTGTTTTAAATGGGGGGGGGTCCGGGGGGGTCACCTGGTAGGCGCATTTACGGTGCAGCTTCTTCTGGTCTTTGTACCACTGCATCAGCTCCTGCATGAAGCTCAGCGTCACTTTGCCCCCCTCCAGTTTAGGGCCGCTGTATTCGTCCTCAATGGCTGCAATAATAAGGGGGGGGGGTGGGTTATGGGGTGGGAAGCCCCCCCCGGACCCCCCATCCCACCCCACTGATTGAACCCCCCCCAGCCAAAGACTTGGGGTGGAACAGCAGCACCCAATGGGGGATGGAAGAGACCATGGGGGGAATAGGGGAACAATGGGGGGACACCAGGAACAACTTGGGGACATCAAGAACACCATGGGGACATCAAGAACCTCATGGGGACATCAAGAACACCATGGGGATATCAGGAACCTCATCGGGATATCAATAACCTCATGGGGACATCAAGAACACCATAGGGATATCAAGAACCTCATGGGGACATCAGGAACATCACTGGGACACCAAGAACATCATAGGGATATCAAGAACCTTATGGGGACATCAAGAACCTCATGGAGACATCGAGAACCTCATGGGGACATCAAGAACCTCGTGGGGACATCAAGAACACCATGGGGATATCAAGAACACCATGGGGTCATCAAGAACCTCATGGGGACATCAGGAACACCATGGGGACATCAGGAACACCATGGGGATATAAAGAACCTCATGGGGACATCAAGAACCTCATGGGGACACCAAGAACCTTATGGGGTCATCAAGAAACTTATGGGCGCATCAAGAACACCATGGGGACATCAGGAACCTCATGGGGACACCAGGAACACCATGTGGATATCAGAAACCTCATGGGGACACCAAGAACACCATGGGAACATCAGGAACACCAAGGGGACGCCAGGAACAACATGGGGACATCAAGAACCTCATAGGGACATCAGGAACCTCATGGGGTCATCAGGAAAACCATGTGGACATCAAGAACCTTATGGGGTCATCAAGAACATCATGGGGACATCAAGAACATCATGGGGACATCAAGAACATCAGTGGGACACCAAGAACATCATGGGGATGTCAGGAACCTTATGGGTACATCAGGAACACCATGGGGACATCAGGAACCTCATGGAGACATCAAGAACATCATTGGGACACCGAGAACACCACGGGGATATCAAGAACATCATGGGGTTATCAAGAACCTCATGGGGACACCAGGAACACCATGGGGACACCAAGAACCTCATGGGGACATCAAGAACACCATGGGGACATCAGGAACACCACAGGGACACCAAGAACACCATGGGGACACCAAGAACCTTATGGGGTCCTCAAGAACCTCATGGGGACACCAGGAACCTCATGGGGGCATCAAGAACACCATGGGGATATCAGGAACCTTATGGGAACATCAGGAACACCGTGGGGATATCAAGAACACCATAGGGATATCAAGAACACTATGGGGACATCAAGAACCTCATGGGGACATTAAGAACACCATGGGGACACCAGGAACCTCATGGGGATATCAGGAACCTCATGGGGACATCAAGAACATCATGGGGACATCAAGAACCTCATGGGGATATCAGGAACCTCATGGGGACATCAAGAACATCATGGGGATATCAAGAACATCATGGGGACACCAGGAACACCATGGGGACACCAAGAACCTCATAGGGACATCAGGAACATTATGGGAACATCAGGAATCTCATGGGGACATCAAGAACCTCCTGGGGACATCAAGAACCTCATGGGGACACCAGGAACCTCATGGGGGCATCAAGAACACCATGGGGATATCAGGAACCTTATGGGAACATCAGGAACACCATGGGGACACCAAGAACATTATGGGGTCATCAAGAACCTCATGGGGACATCAAGAACCTCATGGGGACATCAAGAACACCATGGGGATATCAAGAACCTCATGGGGACACCGAGAACATCACTGGGACACCAAGAACCTTATGGGGACACCAGGAACCTCATGGGGACATCAGGAACACCATGTGGACATCAAGAACCTTATGGGGTCATCAAGAACCTCATGGGGACACCAAGAACATCATGGGGACATCAGGAACCTCATGGGGACATCAAGAATCTCATGGGGACATCAAGAACATCATGAGGACATCAAGAACCTCATGGGGACATCAAGAACATCAGTGGGACACCAAGAACATCATGGGGATGTCAGGAACCTTATGGGTACATCAGGAACCTCATGGAGACATCAAGAACATCATTGGGACACTGAGAACACCATGGGGACATCAAGAACACCATGGGGACATCAAGAACATCATGGGGACATCAAGAACCTCATGGGGATATCAGGAACCTCATTGGGATATCAGTAACCTCATGGGGACATCTAGAATATCATAGGGACATCAAGAACCTTATGGGGTCATCAAGAACCTCATGGGGTCATCAAGAAACTCATGGGGACACCAGGAACACCATGGGAACATCAAGAACACCAAGGGGACATCAAGAACCTCATGGGGACACCAGGAACACCACGGGGATATCAGGAACCTTATGGGGACATCAAGAACATCATTGGGACACCAAGAACATCATGGGGATGTCAGGAACCTTTGGGTACATCAGGAACACCATGGGGATATCAGGAACCTCATGGGGACATCAAGAACCTCATGGAGACACCAGGAACCTCATGGGGACATCAAGAACATCAGTGGGACATCAAGAACCTCATGGGGACATCAGGAACATCATGGGGATATCAGGAACCTTATGGGGACATCAAGAACCTTATGGGCGCATCAAGAACAACATGGGGACACCAGGAACCTCAAGGGGACACCAGGAACCACAAGGGGACACCAGGAACACCATGTGGATATCAGGAACCTCATCGGGATATCAATAACCTCATGGGAACATCAAGAACACCATGGGGACATCAAGAACCTTATGGGGACACCAAGAAAACCATGGGGATATCAGCAACCTTATGGGGACACCAAGAACACCATGGGAACATCAGGAACACCAAGGGGACGCCAGGAACACCATGGGGACACTAAGAACATCATGGGGACACCAGGAACCTCATGGGGACATCAAGAACATCATGGGAACATCAAGAACACCATGGGGATATCAGGAACCTTATGGAGACACCAAGAACACCATGGGAACATCAAGAACCTTATGGGGTCATCAAGAACCTCATGGGGTTATCAAGAAACTCATGGGGACACCAGGAACACCATGGGGACACCAAGAACACCATGGGGACATCAAGAACATCATGGGGACACCAAGAACCTCATGGGGACATCAAGAACATCATGGGGACATCAAGAACATCATGGGGACATCAAGAACCACCCCCTCCTCAGCCCCCAACCTCAACCAAAGACCCCTAAACCCATCTAGAACCCCCATACGAGACCCCCAACCTCAATAAAGACCCCCAAGTCCTCCCAGAACCCCCATAGAAGACCCCCAACCTCAACCAAAGACCCCCAACACCCCCAGAACCCCCATAGAAGACCCCCAACCTCAACTAAAGACCCCCCAAGCCCTCCCAGAACCCCCATAGAAGACCCCCAACCTCAACCAAAGACCCCCAAGTCCTCCCAGAACCCCCATAGAAGACCCCCAACCTCAACCAAAGACCTCCAAACCTCCCCAGAACCCATACTGGGAGTCACCCACCCCCTCCTCTGCCCCCCAACCCCAAACAAAGACCCCCAACCCCCCCAGAGCCCCACATAGAACCCAGACTGGAGGTTACCCACCCCCTCCTCAGCCCCCTAACCTAAACCAAAGACCCCTAAATCCTCCCAGAACCCCCATAAAAGACCCCCAACCTCAATAAAGACCCCTAAATCCTCCCAGAACCCCCATAAAAGACCCCCAACCTCAACTAAAGACCCCCAAGCCCTCCCAGAACCCCCATGGAAGACCCCCAACCTCAACTAAAGACCCCCAAGCCCTCCCAGAACCCCCATAGAAGACCCCCAACCTCAACTAAAGAACCCCAAACCCACCTAGAACCCCCACAGAAGACCTCCAACCTCAACCAAAGACCCCCAACACCCCCAGAACCCCCATACGAGACCCCCAACCTCAACCAAAGACCCCCAAGTCCTCCCAGAACCCCCATAAAAGACCCCCAACCTCAACTAAAGACCCCCAACACCCCCAGAACCCCCATAGAAGACCCCCAACCTCAACTAAAGACCTCCAAACCTCCCCAGAACCCATACTGGGAGTCACCCACCCCCTCCTCTGCCCCCCAACCTCAACCAAAGACCCCCAACCCCCCCAGAGCCCCACATAGAACCCAGACTGGAGGTTACCCACCCCTTCCTCAGCCCCCTAACCTAAACCAAAGACCCCTAAGCCCACCCAGAACCCCCATAGAAGACCCCCAACCTCAACCAAAGACCCCCAACACCCCGAGAACCCCCATAGAAGACCCCCAACCTCAACTAAAGACCCCCAAGCCCTCCCAGAACCCCCATAGAAGACCCCCAACCTCAACTAAAGACCCCCAACACCCCCAGAACCCCCATAGAAGACCCCCAACCTCAACCAAAGACCCCTAAACCCTCCCAGAACCCCCATAGAAGACCCCCAACCTCAACCAAAGACCTCCAAACCTCCCCAGAACCCATACTGGGAGTCACCCACCCCCTCCTCTGCCCCCCAACCCCAAACAAAGACCCCCAACCCCCCCAGAGCCCCACATAGAACCCAGACTGGAGGTTACCCACCCCCTCCTCAGCCCCCTAACCTAAACCAAAGACCCCTAAGCCCACCCAGAACCCCCATAGAAGACCCCCAACCTCAACTAAAGACCCCCAAGCCCTCCCAGAACCCCCATAGAAGACCCCCAACCTCAATAAAGACCCCTAAATCCTCCCAGAACCCCCATAGAAGACCCCCAACCTCAACCAAAGACCCCCAACACCCCCAGAACCCCCATAGAAGACCCCCAACCTCAACTAAAGACCCCCAAGCCCTCCCAGAACCCCCATAGAAGACCCCCAACCTCAATAAAGACCCCTAAATCCTCCCAGAACCCCCATAGAAGACCCCCAACCTCAATAAAGACCCCTAAATCCTCCCAGAACCCCCATAAAAGACCCCCAACCTCAACCAAAGACCCCCAACCTCAACCAAAGACCCCCAACCTCAACCAAAGACCCCTAAATCCTCCCAGAACCCCCACAGAAGACCCCCAACCTCAACCAAAGACCCCATAGGTTACAAGCTGGGGGTCTCCCATCTGTGTGTGTTATTTGGGGAGGGGGCTTCCCTCACTCATGCTCTCGATGTCGAGGGAGTCGACGACGGATCTCTTGTGCTCGTCGCTGGCGATGGCGCGCTCGAAGGCTTTCTGCTTGACGATCTTATTGCACTCCTGGTACTTCAGCTTGGCGTCCTTGTCGTTGGGCCTCACCTTCACCACCTGGGACAGGGGCAGGGGGGTTAAAAATGGGGTCTGGGGGTGTTTTGGGGGTGATTTTGGGGGGGGCTATAGGGCTTGTTTTGGGGGGATTTGGGGATTCTGGGGGGTTTTAGGGGGTCTGGGGGGGCTATGGGGTTTGTTTTGGGGGGATTGGGGTTGTTTTGGGGGATTTTAGGGGGTCTGGGGGTGTTTTAAGGGGTTTGGGGGGGCTATGGGGTTTGATTTGGGGGGTTATGGGGGGTCTGGGGGCTGATTTGGGGGGTTTATAGAGGTTTTTGGGGTGCTTGACGATCTTATTGCACTCCTGGTACTTCAGCTTGGCGTCCTTGTCGTTGGGCCTCACCTTCACCACCTGGGACAGGGGCAGGGGGTTAAAAAAGGGGGCTGGGGGGGATGGGGGTGATTTTGGGGGGCTATGGGGCTTGTTTGGGGGGTTTGTGGGGATACTGGGGGTTTTTTTTGGGCACTATGGGGCTTGTTTTGGGGGGTTATGGGGGGATTGGGGGAATTCTGGGGGGTTTTAGGGGGTCTGGGGGTGTTTTGGGGGTGTTTTGGGGGGGCTATGGGGCTTGTTTTGGGGGGTATGGAAGGATTGGGGGGATTCTGGGGGGTTTTAGGGGGTTTCGGGGGGCTATGGGGTTTGTTTTGGGGGGATTGGGGTTGTTTTGGGGGGTTTTAGGGGGTCTGGGGGTGTTTTGGGGGTGTTTTTGGGGGGCTATAGGACTTGTTTTGGGGGGTTATGGGAGGATAGGGGGTGTTTTTGGGGGGCTATGGGGCTTGTTTTGGGGGGTTTTCAGGGGATTGGGGGTATTTGGGGGGGTCTGGGGGTGTTTAGGGGGTCTTTTGAGGGGTTTGGGGGGGCTATGGGGCTTGTTTTGGGGGTTATGGGGGGATAGGGGGTGATTTTGGGGGGCTATAGGGCTTGTGTTGTGGTGTTATGGGGGATTGGGGTTGTTTTGGGGGTTTTAGGGGGTCTGGGGGTGTTTTGGGGGGTTATGGGGGGCTATGGGGCTTGTTTTGGGGGGTTATGGGGGGTCTGGGGGCTGATTTGGGGGGTTATGGGGGGATTGGGGGTGATTTTGGGGGGTTTTAGGGGGTCTGGGGGGTGTTTTGAGGGGTTTGGGGGGCTATGGGGCTTGTTTTGGGGTGTTATGGGAGGATAGGGGGTGTTTTTGGGGGGCTATGGGGCTTGTTTTGGGGGTTATGGGGGGATTGGGGGGATTCTGGGGGGTCTTAGGGGGTCTGGGGGGGCTATGGGGTTTGTTTTGGGGGGATTGGGGCTGTTTTGGGGGGGTTTTAGGGGGTCTGGGGGTGTTTTGGGGGTGTTTTTGGGGGGCTATAGGACTTGTTTTGGGGTGTTATGGGAGGATAGGGGGTGTTTTGGGGGGGCTATGGGGCTTGTTTTGGGGGGTTTTCAGGGGATTGGGGGTATTTGGGGGGGTCTGGGGGTGTTTAGGGGGTCTTTTGAGGGGTTTGGGGGGGCTATGGGGCTTGTTTTGGGGGGTTATGGGGGGATAGGGGGTGATTTTGGGGGGCTATAGGGCTTGTGTTGTGGTGTTATGGGGGATTGGGGTTGTTTTGGGGGTTTTAGGGGGTCTGGGGGTGTTTTGGGGGGTTATGGGGGGCTATGGGGCTTGTTTTGGGGGGTTATGGGGGGTCTGGGGGCTGATTTGGGGGGTTATGGGGGGATTGCGGGTGATTTTGGGGGGTTTTAGGGGGTTTTAGGGGGTGTTTTGAGGGGTTTGGGGGGGCTATGGGGTTTGTTTGGGGGGATAAAGGTGGGATAGGGTGTGTTTTTGGGGGGCTATGGGGCTTGTTTTGGGGGTTATGGGGGGATTAGGGGTATTTTGGGGGGTTTTAGGGGGTCTGGGGGTGTTTTGAGGGTGATTTTGGGGGGCTATGGGGCTTGTTTTGGGGGTTTGTGGGGATACTGGGGGTTTTTTTTTGGGCACTATGGGGTTTGTTTTGGGGGTTATGGGGGGATTAGGGGTATTTTGGGGGATTTTAGGGGGTCTGGGGGTGTTTTAGGGGGTTTGGGGGGGCTATGGGGTTTGTTTTGGGGGGTTATGGGGGGTATTGGGGTTTTATGGGGGCTCTGGGGGGTGTTTTGGGGGGATTATGGGGGTACTTGATTTTATTGCACTCCTTATCACTGGGCCTCACCTTCAGCACCTGGGACAGGGGCAGGGGGGTTATAAAAGGGGTCTGGGGGTTATTTGGGGGTGATTTTGGGGGGCTATGGGGCTTGTTTTGGGGGGATTTGGGGGGTCTTTGGGTCCATCCAACCCCAATGATTGGGGGTTTCTATGGGGTTACAGTGGTGGTGGGTTGAGGCCACCAGCAGCACCCACTGCTGACACCCCACAGCACACAATGACAGCGACGCCCCCAGCCCCTTTTAGGGCCGCATTTATGGACGCCCCCAGACCCCACCCCACACATCTGTGGGTCACAGCCCCTTTTAGCCCCCCCCTAAGACCCCCCCTCACCGTCTCATAGTCCCTTAGTGCCACCTTGACCTTGCCCAGCGCCATGTTGCTGACCAACCTCCTATAGCATCCCTTGATGTTCTAGGCCCCCCATAGCCCCACATGGCCACCCCTTTAAGCCCCCCACCCCCCCCTTAAGACCCCCCCTCACCATCTCATAGTCCCTTAGTGCAGCCTTGGCCTTGCCCAGCGCCATGTTGCTGGTCACCCTCCTATAATACCCCTTGATGTCCATCCCCTTCTATTACCCCCATAGCCCCCCATTGCCCCCCATCCCCTTTAAGCCCCCCAAGACCCCCCCTCACCGTCTCATAGTCCCTCAGCGCCGCCTTGACCTTGCCCAGCGCCATGTTGCTGCCCACCTTCCTATAGCATCCCTTGATGTTCTAGGCCCCCCATAGCCCCCCATGGCCACCCCCATCCCCATATAACCCCCCAAGACCCCCCTAAGACCCCCCCTCACCGTCTCATAGTCCCTCAGCGCCGCCTTGGCCTTGCCCAGCACCATGTTGCTGGCCGCCCTCCTATAACACCCCTTGATGTCCATCTCCTTTTAGACCCCCCATAGCCCCATAGCCCCCCATGGCCACCCCCACCCCCTTTTAATCCCCCCTTAAGACCCCCATAAGACCCCCCCTCATCGTCTCGTAGTCTCTTAGTGCAGCCTTCACCTTGCCCATTGCCATGTTGCTGGCCGCCCTCCTATAACACCCCTTGATGTTCTAGGCCCCCCATAGCCCCCATAGCCCCCCACCCCCTTTAAGCCCCCCAAGACCCCCCCAAGACCCCCCCTCACCGTCTCGTAGTCCCTTAGTGCAGCCTTGACCTTGCCCAGCGCCATGTTGCTGGCTGCCCTCCTGTAATACCCCCTTGCTGTCCATCCCCTTCTAGACCCCCACCCTCCCAAATAACCCCCCAAGACCCCCCTAAGCCCCCCCCTCACCGTCTCGTAGTCCCTCAGCGCCGCCTTGACCTTGCCCAGCGCCATGTTGCTGGCTGCCCTCCTATAGCATCCCTTGATGTTCTAGGCCCCCCATAGCCCCCCACCCCCTTTTAATCCCCCCTATAAGACCCCCCCTCACCGTCTCGTAGTCCCTCAGTGCCGCCTTGGCCTTGCCCAGCACCATGTTGCTGGCCGCCCTCCTATAGCATCCCTTGATGTACTTGCTGTCCATCCCCTTCTATTACACCCCAACCCCAAATAACTCCCCCAAGACCCCCCTAAGACCCCCTAAGCCCCCCCCTCACCGCCTCATAGTCCCTCAGCGCCGCCTTGGCCTTGCCCAGCGCCATGTTGCTGGCCGCCCACCTATAATACCCCTTGATGTACTCACTGTCCATCCCCTTCTATTACCCCCATAGCCCCCCATGGCCTCCCCCACCCCCTTTTAACCCCCCCCAAGCCCCCCCCTCACCGTCTCGTAGTCCCTCAGCGCAGCCTTGACCTTGCCCAGCGCCATGTTGCTGGCTGCCCTCCTGTAATAGCCCTTGATGTCCATCCCCTTCTAGACCCCCAACCCCCTTTATTACCCCCCTTAAGACCCCCATAAGACCCCCCTAAGACCCCCCCTCACCATCTCGTAGTCCCTCAGCGCCGCCTTGACCTTGCCCAGCGCCATGTTGCTGCCCACCCTCCCATAATACCCCTTGATGTACTCACTGTCCATCCCCTTCTAGACCCCCAACCCCCTTTATTACCCCCCATAAGACCCCCCTAAGCCCCCCCCTCACCGTCTCATAGTCCCTCAGCGCCGCCTTGGCCTTGCCCAGCGCCATGTTGCTGCCCACCCTCCCATGATACCCCTTGATGTACTCGCTGTCCATCCCCTTTTAGCCCCCCAACCCCCCTTATTACCCCCCATAAGACCCCCATAAGCCCCCCCTCACCATCTCGTAGTCCCTCAGCGCCGCCTTGGCCTTGCCCAGCGCCATGTTGCTGGCCGCCCTCCTATAGTATCCTTTGATGTACTCGCTGTCCATCCCCTTCTAGACCCCCACCCCCCCAAATAACCCCCCTTAAGACCCCCATAAGACCCCCCCTCACCGTCTCGTAGTCCCTCAGCGCCGCCTTGATCTTGCCCAGCGCCATGTTGCTGACCAACCTCCTATAGCATCCCTTGATGTTCTAGACCCCCCATAGCCCCCCATGGCCACCCCCATCCCCTTTTAGCCCCCTAAGACCCCCCTTAAGACCCCCCCTCACCGTCTCATAGTCCCTCAGCGCCGCCTTGGCCTTGCCCAGCGCCATGTTGCTGGCTGCTCTCCTATAATACCCCTTGATGTTCCATTACCCCCATAGCCCCCCATCCCCTATAAGACCCCCCTAAGCCCCCCCCTCACCGTCTCATAGTCCCTCAGCGCCACCTTGGCCTTGCCCAGCGCCATGTTGCTGGCCACCCTCCTATAAGACCCCTTGATGTCCATCCCCTTCTAGACCCCCCATAGCCCCCCATAGCCCCAAATAACCCCCCATAAGACCCCCTTAAGCCCCCCCCTCACCGTCTCATAGTCCCTCAGCGCCGCCTTGACCTTGCCCAGCACCATGTTGCTGCCCACCCTCCTATAATACCCCTTGATGTACTCAATGCCCATCCCCTTTTAGCCCCCCAACCCCCCTTATTACCCCCCCTAAGACCCCCCTAAGACCCCCCCTCACCATCTCATAGTCCCTCAGCGCCGCCTTGGCCTTGCCCAGCGCCATGTTGCTGCCCACCTTCCTATAGCATCCCTTGATGTTCTAGACCCCCCATAGCGCCCCATGGCCACCCCCATCCCCATATAACCCCCCTAAGCCCCCCCCTCACTGTCTCATAGTCCCTTAGTGTCGCCTTGACCTTGCCCAGCGCCATGTTGCTGGCTGCCCTCCTATGGTATCCCTTGATGTACTCAATGTCCATCCCCTTCTATTACCCCCATAGCCTCCCATAGCCCCCTATCCCCTATAAGACCCCCCCTCACCGTCTCGTAGTCCCTCAGCGCCGCCTTGACCTTGCCCAGCGCCATGTTGCTGGCCGCCCTCCTGTAATACCCCGTGATGTACTTGCTGTCCATCCCCTTCTAGACCCCCAACCCCCTTTATTACCCCCCATAAGACCCCCCTAAGACCCCCCCTCACCATCTCATACCCCCTTAGTGCAGCCTTGACCTTGCCCATTGCCATGTTGCTGGCCGCCCTCCTATAACACCCCTTGATGTTCTATTACCCCCATAGCCCCCCATAGCCCCCCATCCCCTATAAGACCCCCCTAAGCCCCCCCCTCACCGTCTCGTAGTCCCTCAGCGCCGCCTTGGCCTTGCCCAGCGCCATGTTGCTGGCCCACCCTCCTATAGTATCCCTTGATGTACTTGCTGTCCATCCCCTTCTATTACCCCCATAGCCCCCCATAGCCCCAAATAATCCCCCTTAATCCCCCCCTAAGACCCCCCCTCACCGTCTCATAGTCCCTCAGCGCCGCCTTGGCCTTCCCCATTGCCATGTTGCTGCCCACACTCCTATAACACCCCTTGATGTACTTGATGCCCATCCCCTTCTAGACCCCCCAACCCCCAAATAACCCCCCCAAGACCCCCCTAAGACCCCCCCTCACCGTCTCATAGTCCCTTAGCGCCGCCTTGGCCTTGCCCAGCGCCATGTTGCTGGCCGCCCTCCTGTAATACCCCTTGATGTCCAGCCCCTTCTAGACCCCCCATAGCCCCATAGACCCACACGGCCTCCCCTTTAAGCCCCCCACCCACCCTTAAGCCCCCCCCTCACCATCTCATAGTCCCTTAGTGCAGCCTTGGCCTTGCCCAGCGCCATGTTGCTGGCCGCCCTCCTATAATACCCCTTGATGTTCCATTACCCCCATAGCCCCCCATAGCCCCCCATCCCCTATAAGACCCCCCTAAGCCCCCCCCTCACCGTCTCATAGTCCCTTAGCGCCGCCTTGGCCTTGCCCAGCGCCATGTTGCTGGCCGCCCTCCTATAGCATCCCTTGATGTTCTAGACCCCCCATAGCCCCATAGCCCCCCATGGCCTCCCCTTTAAGCCCCCCAAGACCCCCATAAGACCCCCCCTCACCGTCTCATAGTCCCTTAGCGCCGCCTTGGCCTTGCCCAGTGCCATGTTGCTGGCCACCCTCCTGTAATACCCCTTGATGTACTTGATGTCCATCCCCTTCTAGACCCCCAACCCCCCTTAAGACCCCCATAAGCCCCCCCCTCACCGTCTCGTAGTCTCTCAGCGCAGCCTTGGCCTTGCCCAGTGCCATGTTGCTGGCTGCCCTCCTATAACACCCCTTGATGTCCATCTCCTTTTAGACCCCCCATAGCCCCACAACCCCCCATGGCCACCCCCACCCCCTTTTAATCCCCCCTTAAGACCCCCATAAGACCCCCCCTCACCGTCTCGTAGTCCCTCAGCGCCGCATTGGCCTTGCCCAGCGCCATGTTGCTGCCCACCCTCCTATAGTATCCCTTGATGTACTTGCTGTCCATCCCCTTCTATTACCCCCATAGCCCCCCATAGCCCCAAATAACCCCCCATAAGACCCCCTTAAGACCCCCCCTCACCGTCTCATAGTCCCTCAGCGCCACCTTGACCTTGCCCAGCGCCATGTTGCTGGCCACCCTCCTATAAGACCCCTTGATGTCCATCCCCTTCTAGACCCCCCATAGCCCCCCATCCCCTTTAAGCCCCCCAAGACCCCCTTAAGCCCCCCCCTCACCGTCTCATAGTCCCTCAGCGCCGCCTTGGCCTTGCCCAGCGCCATGTTGCTGGCCGCCCTCCTATAACACCCCTTGATATACTTGATGTCCATCCCCTTTTAGCCCCCCACCCCCCCAAATAACCCCCCTTAAGACCCCCATAAGACCCCCCCTCACCGTCTCGTAGTCTCTCAGCGCAGCCTTGACCTTGCCCAGCACCATGTTGCTGGCCGCCCTCCTATAACTCCCCTTGATGTCCATCTCCTTTTAGACCCCCCATAGTCCCATAGCCCCCCATGGCCACCCCCACCCCCTTTTAATCCCCCCTTAAGACCCCCATAAGACCCCCCCTCACCGTCTCGTAGTCTCTTAGTGCAGCCTTCACCTTCCCCATTGCCATGTTGCTGGCTGCCCTCCTATAACACCCCTTGATGTTCTAGGCCCCCCATAGCCCCATGGCCACCCCCATCCCCTTTAAGCCCCCCACCCTCCCCTAAGACCCCCCTCACCGTCTCATAGTCCCTCAGCGCAGCCTTGGCCTTGCCCAGTGCCATGTTTCTGGCCGCCCTCTTGTAATAGCCCTTGATGTTCTATTACCCCCATAGCCCCCCATGGCCTCCCCCATCCCCATATAACCCCCCAAGACCCCCCTTAAGCCCCCCCCTCACCGTCTCGTAGTCCCTCAGCGCCGCCTTGGCCTTGCCCAGCGCCATGTTGCTGGCTGCCCTCCTACAGCATCCCTTGATGTTCTAGGCCCCCCATAGCCCCCCATGGCCACCCCTATCCCCTTTTAATCCCCCCTTAAGCCCCCCCCTCACCATCTCGTAGTCCCTTAGTGCAGCCTTGGCCTTGCCCAGTGCCATGTTGCTGGCCGCCCTCCTATAGTATCCCTTGATGTACTCACTGTCCACCCCCTTCTAGACCCCCCATAGCCCCCCATCCCCTTTAAGCCCCCCAAGACCCCCATAAGCCCCCCCCTCACCGTCTCGTAGTCCCTTAGCGCCGCCTTGGCCTTGCCCAGTGCCATGTTGCTGGCCGCCCTCCTATAATAGCCCTTGATGTACTCGCTGTCCATCCCCTTTTAGTCCCCCATAGCCCCAAATAAGCCCCCCAAGACCCCCTTAAGACCCCCCATAAGACCCCATAAGACCCCCTTAAGACCCCCCCTCACCGTCTCGTAGTCCCTCAGCGCCGCCTTGGCCTTGCCCAGCGCCATGTTGCTGGCCGCCCTCCTGTAATACCCTTTGATGTACTTGCTGTCCAGCTCGATGGCCCTGGTGGCGTCGGCCAGCGCGTATCCGTAGCACTCGGTGCGCAGGTAGGCCAGGCTGCGGTTGCCATAATAGATGGCGTTGTTGGGGTTCAGCTCGATGGCGCGGCTGTACAGCTCCACCGCCTCCTCGTACTGCTTCCCTATGGGAAACGGGGGGTTATGGGGTGATGGGGGGTGAGGGGGGGACTCCTCGTACTGCTTCCCTATGGGAAACGGGGTTATGGGGTGAGGGGGGGACTCCTCGTACTGCTTCCCTATGGGAAACGGGGGGTTATGGGGTGATGGGGGGTGAGGGGGGGACTCCTCGTACTGCTTCCCTATGGGAAACGGGGGGTTATGGGGTGATGGGGGGACTCCTCGTACTGCTTCCCTATGGGAAATGGGGTTATGGGGTGATGGGGGGTGAGGGGGGGACTCCTCGTACTGCTTCCCTATGGGAAATGGGGGGTTATGGGGTGATGGGGGGACTCCTCGTACTGCTTCCCTATGGGAAATGGGAGGTTATGGGGTGATGGGGGGTGAGGGGGGGACTCCTCGTACTGCTTCCCTATGGGAAATGGGGGGTTATGGGGTGATGGGGGGACTCCTCGTACTGCTTCCCTATGGGAAATGGGAGGTTATGGGGTGATGGGGGGTGAGGGGGGGACTCCTCGTACTGCTTCCCTATGGGAAATGGGGGGTTATGGGGTGATGGGGGGGACTCCTCGTACTGCTTCCCTATGGGAAACGGGGTTATGGGGTGATGGGGGGTAAAGGGGGGACTCCTCGTACTGCTTCCCTATGGGAAACGGGGGGTTATGGGGTGATGGGGGGGCTCCTCGTACTGCTTCCCTATGGGAAATGGGGTTATGGGGTGATGGGGGGTGAGGGGGGGACTCCTCGTACTGCTTCCCTATGGGAAATGGGAGGTTATGGGGTGATGGGGGGACTCCTCGTACTGCTTCCCTATGGGAAACGGGGTTATGGGGTGAGGGGGGGACTCCTCGTACTGCTTCCCTATGGGAAATGGGGTTATGGGGTGATGGGGGGACTCCTTGTACTGCTTCCCTATGGGAAACGGGGTTATGGGGTGATGGGGGGACTCCTCGTACTGCTTCCCTATGGGAAACGGGGTTATGGGGTGATGGGGGGGACTCCTCGTACTGCTTCCCTATGGGAAACGGGGGGTTATGGGGTGATGGGGGGTGAGGGGGGGACTCCTCGTACTGCTTCCCTATGGGAAACGGGGTTATGGGGTGATGGGGGGACTCCTCGTACTACTTCCCTATGGGAAACGGGGTTATGGGGTGATGGGGGGACTCCTCGTACTGCTTCCCTATGGGAAACGGGGTTATAGGGTGAGGGGGGGACTCCTCGTACTGCTTCCCTATGGGAAACGGGGGGTTATGGGGTGAGGGGGGGACTCCTCGTACTGCTTCCCTATGGGAAACGGGGTTATGGGGTGATGGGGGTTTGGGGGTGATGGGGGGGCTCTGGGATGGGGGGTGTTAGGGATGAGGGGGGTGAGGGGGGGACTCCTCGTACTGCTTCCCTATGGGAAATGGGGGGTTATGGGGTGATGGGGGGACTCCTCGTACTGCTTCCCTATGGGAAACGGGGTTATGGGGTGAGGGGGGGACTCCTCGTACTGCTTCCCTATGGGAAACGGGGTTATGGGGTGATGGGGGGGCTCCTCGTACTGCTTCCCTATGGGAAACGGGGTTATGGGGTGAGGGGGGGACTCCTCGTACTGCTTCCCTATGGGAAACGGGGTTATGGGGTGAGGGGGGGACTCCTCGTACTACTTCCCTATGGGAAATGGGGGGTTATGGGGTGAGGGGGGGACTCCTCGTACTGCTTCCCTATGGGAAACGGGGTTATGGGGTGATGGGGGGTGATGGGGGGACTCCTCGTACTGCTTCCCTATGGGAAACGGGGTTATGGGGTGATGGGGGGGCTCCTCGTACTGCTTCCCTATGGGAAACGGGGTTATGGGGTGAGGGGGGGACTCCTCGTACTGCTTCCCTATGGGAAACGGGGTTATGGGGTGAGGGGGGGACTCCTCGTACTACTTCCCTATGGGAAATGGGGGGTTATGGGGTGATGGGGGGGCTCCTCGTACTGCTTCCCTATGGGAAACGGGGGGTTATGGGGTGAGGGGGGGACTCCTCGTACTGCTTCCCTATGGGAAACGGGGTTATGGGGTGAGGGGGGGGGTCCTCATATTGCTTCCCTATGGGAAACGGGGTTATGGGGTGATGGGGGGACTCCTTGTACTGCTTCCCTATGGGAAACGGGGTTATGGGGTGATGGGGGGTGATGGGGGGGCTCCTTGTACTGCTTCCCTATGGGAAACGGGGTTATGGGGTGATGGGGGGACTCCTCGTACTGCTTCCCTATGGGAAACGGGGTTATGGGGTGATGGGGGGTGATGGGGGGACTCCTCGTACTGCTTCCCTATGGGAAACGGGGTTATGGGGTGAGGGGGGGTGATGGGGGGAGTCCTCGTACTGCTTCCCTATGGGAAATGGGGGGTTATGGGGTGAGGGGGGGGGTCCTTGTACTGCTTCCCTATGGGAAACGGGGTTATGGGGTGATGGGGGGACTCCTCGTACTGCTTCCCTATGGGAAACGGGGGGTTATGGGGTGATGGGGGGTGAGGGGGGGACTCCTCGTACTGCTTCCCTATGGGAAATGGGGGGTTATGGGGTGATGGGGGGGGTCAGGGATGGGGGGTGTTGGGGATGGGGGACGTTAGGGATGGGGGGTGTTGGGGATGGGGGGTGTTGGGGGGGACTCCTCATACTGCTTCCCTATGGGAAATGGGGGGGAATCAGCGGTGGGGGGTCTGGGGCTCCCTATCTGGCACCCCCCATATCTCCTCATGGCTCACTATCTGGCACCCCCCATTCCCCCCATCCCCCCATGACTCACTATCTGGCACCCCCCATATCACCCTATGGCTCACTATCTGGCACCCCCCATATCCTCCTATGGCTCACTATCTGGCACCCCCCATCCCCCATATCCCCCGATGGCTCACAATCTGGCACCCCCCATTCCCCCATATCCCCCTATGGCTCACTATCTGGCACCCCCCATTCCCCATATCCCCCCATGGCTCCCCATCTGGCATCCCCCATTCCCCTATGGCTCACTATCGGGCACCCCCATTACCCCATATCCCCCTATGGCTCACTATCTGGCACCCATATCCCCAATGGCTCACAATCTGGCACCCCCCCATTCCCCCATATCCCCCCATGGCTCACTTTCTGGCACCCCCCATTCCCCCATATACCCCCCATGGCTCACTATCTGGCAACCCCCATTCCCCCATATCCCCCAATAGCTCCCTATTTGGCACCCCCCATTCCCCATATCCCCCCATGGCTCACTATCTGGCACCCCCCATATCCCACTATGGCTCACTATCTGGCACCCCCCATTCCCCCATATCCCTCTATGGCTCACTATCTGGCACCCATATCCCCCTATGGCTCCCTATTTGGCACCCCCCATTCCCCCATATCCCCCTATGACTCACTATCTGGCACCCCCCATATCACCCATGGCTCACTATCTGGTACCCATATCCCCCTATGGCTCACTATCTGGCACCACCCATTCTCCCATATCCCCCCATGGCTCACTATCTGGCACCCATTCCCCCATATCCCCCCATGGCTCCCTATCTGGCACCCCCCATTCCCCCATATCCCCCCATGGCTCACTATCTGGCACCCCCCATTCCCCCATATTCCCCCATAGCTCACTATCTGGCACACCCCATCCCCCATATCCCTCTATGGCTCACTATCTGGCACCCATATCCCCCATTGGCTCCCTTTTTGGCACCCCCCATTCCCCCCATGGCTCACTATCTGGCACCCCCCATATCCCATATCCCCCCATGACTCACTATCTGGCACACCCCATATCCCTCTATGGCTCACTATCTGGCACCCATATCCCCCTATGGCTCCCTATTTGGCACCCCCCATTCCCCAATATCCCCCAATGGCTCACTATCTGGCACCCCCCATATCCCATATCCTCCTATGGCTCACTATTTGGCACCCCCATATCCCATATCCCCCTTTGCTCACTATTTGGCACCCCCCATTCCCCCATATCCCCCAATGGCTCCCTATCTGGCAACCCCCATTCCCCCATATCCCCCTATGTCTCACTATCTGGCACCCCCCATTCCCCATATCCCCCCATGGCTCCCCATCTGGCACCCCCAATTCCCCTACGGCTCACAATCTGGCACCCCCCATTCCCCCATATCCCCCTATGGCTCACTTTCTGGCACCCCCCATTCCCCCATATACCCATATGGCTCACTATCTGGCAACCCCCATTCCCCGATATCCCCCTATGGCTCTCTATCTGGCACCCCCCATCCCCCATATCCCCCCTATGGCTCACTTTCTGGCACCCCCCATTCCCCCATATCCCCCCTATGGCTCACTATTTGGCACCCCCCATCCCCCATATCCCCCCATGGCTCCCTATCTGGCAACCCCCATTCCCCCATATCCCCCTATGGCTCACTATCTGGCACCCCCCATTCCCCATATCCCCCCATAGCTCCCCATCTGGCACCCCCCATTCCCCTATGGCTCACTATCTGGCACCCCCATTACCCCATATCCCCCTATAGCTCACTATCTGGCAACCCCCATTCCCCCATATCCCCCCTATGGCTCACTATTTGGCACCCCCCATCCCCCATATCCCCCCATGGCTCCCTATCTGGCAACCCCCATTCCCCCATATCCCCATATGGCTCACTATTTGGCACCCCCCATATCCCATATCCCCCTATGGCTCACTATTTGGCACCCCCCATTCCCCCATATCCCCCCTATGGATCACTATCTGGCACCCATATCCCCCCATGGCTCACTATTTGGCACCCCCCATATCCCATATCCCCCTATGGCTCACTATTTGGCACCCCCCATTCCCCCATATCCCCCCATGGCTCACTATCTGGCACCCCCCATATCCCATATGCCCCCATGGCTCACTATTTGGCACCCCCCATATCCCATATCCCCCCATGGCTCACTATCTGGCACCCCCCATATCCCATATCCCCCCATGGCTCACTATTTGGCACCCCCCATTCCCCCATATCCCCCTAAGGCTCACTATCTGGCACCCCCCATATCCCATATCCCCCCATGGCTCACTATCTGGCACCCCCCATTCCCCCATATCCTTCCATGGCTCACTATCTGGCACCCCCCATATCCCATATCCCCCTATAGCTCACTATCTGGCACCCCTCATATCCCATATCCCCCCATGGCTCACTATCTGGCACCCCTCATATCCCATATCCCCCCATAGCTCACTATCTGGCACCCCCCATATCCCATATCCCCCCATAGCTCACTATCTGGCACCCCCCATATCCCATATCCCCCCATAGCTCACTATCTGGCACCCCCCATATCCCATATCCCCCCATAGCTCACTATCTGGCACCCCTCATATCCCATATCCCCCCATGGCTCACTATCTGGCACCCCCATTCCCCATATCCCCCTATGGCTCACTATCTGGCACCCCCTATATCCCCCTATGGCTCACTATCTGGCACTCCCCATTCCCCATATCCCCCCATGGCTCCCTATCTGGCAACCCCATTCCTCTATATCCCCCCCAATGGCTCACTATCTGGCACCCATATCCCTCCATGGCTCCCTATCTGGCACCCCCCATCCCCCATATCCCCCCAGGGCTCACTATCTGGCACCCATATCCCCCTATGGCTCCCTTTTTGGCACCCCCCATTCCCCCATATCCCCCAATGGCTCACTATCTGGCACCCCCCATATCCCATATCCCCCCTATGGCTCACTATCTGGCACCCCCCATATCCCATATCCCCCTATGGCTCACTATTTGGCACCCCCATATCCCATATCCCCCCATGGCTCACTATTTGGCACCCCCATATCCCATATCCCCCCCCATGGCTCACTATTTGGCACCCCCCATTCCCCATGTCCCCCCTATGGCTCACTATCTGGCATCCATATCCCCCATTGCTCACTATTTGGCACCCCCCATATCCCATATCCCCCCATGGCTCACTATCTGGCACCCCCCATATCCCCCCATGGCTCACTATCTGGCACCCCTCATATCCCATATCCCCCCATGGCTCACTATCTGGCACCCCCCATTCCCCTATATCCTCCTATGGCTCACTATTTGGCACCCCCCATATCCCATATCCCCCTATGGCTCACTATTTGGCACCCCCCATATCCCATATCCCCCCATGGCTCACTATCTGGCACCCCCCATTCCCCCATATCCCCCCATAGCTCACTATCTGGCACCCCCCATATCCCATATCCCCCCCATGGCTCACTATTTGGCACCCCCCATATCCCATATCCCCCCATGGCTCCCTATCTGCCCCCCTTTACCTTTGAAATACTCGTTGGCCCGTGTCTTTAGTGCCTCGGCCTCGGCCTCGTTCTCAGCCCGTTGTTGCCCCCCGGGGCTCGGTGGCCGCCCGGGCCCGTCGCCGCTCTCCGCCCGCTCGCCCTCCGCCATCGCCGGGCCGTAAAGCGCCCCCGGCAACCGCGGGGAGCGCCGAGCGCCGATGTCGTAAAGAGAGGAGGGAGATGTCGTAAACGGGCGCGAGGCTGGAGGGGGAGGGGCCAGGATAGACCATAGAGTTGCTGGAGGACCATAGATTTGCTGGAGGACCATAGATTTGCGGAAGAACCATAGAGTTGCGGAAGGACCATAGAGATGTGGGAGGATATAGGGTGGTGGACCATAGAGTGGTGGGAGGACTAAGTTGGAAGGTGGGGGGGGGGTCCAATACGTAATGGGGGGGGTGGGGGGGACTGCCCAGTATGGGGGGGCACAGACCAGTATGGGGGTCTCTGTCCCCTATAGGGGGGTCCCTACCCAGTATATGGGACCCCTGCCCAGTATAGGGGTGGTTACCTGCTTATTAGGGGGGTCCCTGCCCAGTATGGGGGTCCCAACCCAGTATATGGGGGTCCCTACCCAGTATGGGGGGGCACTTCCCAGTATGGGGGTCTCTGCCCAGTATGGGGGGGTTCTTGCCCAGTATAGGGGGTCCCTGCCCATTATGGGGGGGCACAGACCAGTATGGGGGGTCTCTGCCAAGTATAGAGGGGGGTCCCTACCCAGTATAGGGGGGGTCCCTGCCCAGTATGGGGGTCCCTGCTCAATATGGGGGACCCCTGCCCAGTATGGGGGGCTCTGCCCAATATAGGGGGGGTCCCTACCCAGTATAGGGGGGTCCCTGCTTAGTATGAGGGGTCCCTACCCAGTATGGGGGGGCACTGCCCAGTATGGGGGGGTCTCTGCCAAGTATAGGGGGGGGTCCCTACCCAGTATAGGGGGGGTCCCTGCCCAGTTTGGGGGTCCCTGCCCAATATGGGGGTGCACTGCCCAGTATTGGGGGCTCTGCCCACTATGGGGGTCCCTACCCAGTATGGGGGGGCACTGCCCAGTATAGGGGGGTCCCTACCCAGTTTGGGGGTCTCTGCCCAGTATGGGGGGCTCTGCCCAATATAGGGGGGGGTCTCTGCCCAGTATGGGGGTCCCTGCTCAATATGGGGGACCCCTGCCCAGTATGGGGGGTCCCTACCCAGTATGGGGGTCCCTGCCCATTATGGGGGGGCACTTCCCAGTATGGGGGGGTCTCTGCCCACTATGGGGGGTCCCTACCCAGTATGGGGGTCCCTACCCAGTATGGGGGGGCACTGCCCAGTATAGGGGTGGTTACCTGCCCAGTATAGGGGGTCCCTGCCCATTATGGGGGGTCCCTACCCAGTATGGGGGTCCCTGCCCAGTATAGGGGTGGTTACCTGCCCAGTATAGGGGGTCCCTGCCCATTATGGGGGGGGGGTCCTTCCCCACTATGGGGGTCTCTGCCCAGTATAGGGGGCCACTGACCAGTATGGGGGTCCCTGCCCAATATAGGGGGCGTCCCTACCCAGTATGCGGGTCCCTGCCCATTATGGGGGGGCACTGCCCAGTATGGGGGTCCTTGCCCAGTATGAGGGGTCCCTGCCCAGTATGGGGGTCCCTGCCCAATATAAGGGGGTCCCTGCCCAGTAGGGGGGTTCTTGCCCAGTAGGGGGGGATCCATGCCCCGTATGAGGGTACCTGCCCCGTATGGGGGGGGTCCCTGCCCAATATGGGGGGCACTGACCAGTATGGAGGGTCCCTGCCCAGTATAGGGCGGTCACTGACCAGTATGGGGGGTCTCTGCCCAATATAGGGGGGGGTCCCTGCTTATTATGGGGGTCCCTGCCCAGTATGGGGGGGCACTACCCAATACAGGGGGGGGTCCCTGCCCAGTATGGGGGTCCCTGCTTAGTATGGGGGGGGTCCCTTCCCAGTATAGGGGGATCCATGCCCAGTATGGGGGTCCCTGCCCATTATGGGGGGGTTACCTGCCCAGTATAGGGGGTCCCTGCCCAATATAGGGGGGTCCCTGCCCATTATGGGGGGGTTACCTGCCCAGTATAGGGGTGTTCTTGCCCAGTATGGGGGTTTCCTGTCCAGTATAGGGGGGGGGTCCCTGCTTATTATGGGGGTCCCTGTCCAGTATAGGGGGTCTCTGCCAAGTATAGGGGGTCCCTGCCCAATATAGGGGGGGGTTACCTACCCAGTATAGGGGTGTTCTTGCCCAGTATGGGGGTTTCCTGTCCAGTATAGGGGGGGGGTCCCTGCTTATTATGGGGGTCCTTGCCCAGTATAGGGGTGTCCCTTCCCAGTATGGGGGTCCCTGCCCAATATAAGGGGTTCCCTGCCCAGTATGGGGGTCCCTGCCCAGTATGGGGGTCTCTGCCCAGTATGGAGGGTCCCTTCCCAATATAGGGGTGTTCCTGCCCAATATAGGGGGGTCTCTGCCCAGTATGGGGGTCTCTGTCCCCTATAGGGGGAGGGTTCCTACCCAGTATGGGGATCCCTGTCCAGTATGGGGGCACTGACCAGTATGGGGGGGCTCTGCCCAATATAGGGGGGATCCCTGTCCAGTATAGGGGGTCCCTACCCAGTATGGGAGGGTCCCTGCCCAGTATGGGGGTCCCTGCCCAATATAGGGGGTCCCTGCTCAGTATGGGGGTCCCTGCCTATTATGGGGGGTCCCTTCCCAGTATGGGGGACCCCTGCCCAGTATAGGGGGGGTTACCTGCCCAGTATGGGGGTCCCTGCCCAGTATAGGGGGGGTCCGTGCCCAGTATGGGGGTCCCTGCCCAGTATGGGGGACCCCTGCCCAATATAGGGGGGTTACCTGCCCAGTATGGGGGTCCCTTCTCAGTATAGGGGGGTCCCTGCCCATTAAGGGGGGGTCCCTGCCCAGTATGGGGGACCCCTGCCCAGTATAGGGGGGTTACCTGCCCAGTATGGGGGGACCCTGCCTATTATGGGGGTCCATGTCCAGTATAGGGGGGTCCCTTCCCAGTATGGGGGACCCCTGCCCAGTATAGGGGGGGTCCCTGCCCAGTATGGGGGGACCCTGCCTATTATGGGGGTCCCTGTCCAGTATAGGGGGGTCCCTTCCCAGTATGGGGGGTCCCTGCCCAGTATGGGGGTCCCTGCCCATTATGGGGGTCCCTGCCCTGTACAGGGGGACCCCTGCCCACTATAGGGCTGTCCCTGCCCAGTCGGGGTCGCTCCTCTCCCTTCCCATGTACTGACCCCCCCTCAAAGCCCCCCCCCCCCCCTCCTTCCCCCCCCCGTTGTTTCCTTCCTCCCCCCCCAGTGATTCACAGCGGGATGTGACACACCGGGACACGGGGGGGGGGGGGGACACTGGGCACAGCCCAACCCCCCCCCAACCCCCCAACCCCCCTATGGGGACATGGGGTGCCCCTGTGTCTGCTATGGGGCCATCCCTGGACCTTAATGGCCCTATAAGCTGCCATCCCTGTTCCTATATGTCCCTATAAGCTGCCATCCCTGTTCCTATATGTCCCTATGGTGCCATCCCTGTTCCTATATGTCCCCATAAGCTGCCATCCCTGTTCCTATATGTCCCTATAAGCTGCCATCCCTGTTCCTATATGTCCCTATAAGCTGCCATCCCTGTTCCTATATGTCCCCATAAGCTGCCATCCCTGTTCCTATATGTCCCTATAAGCTGCCATCCCTGTTCCTATATGTCCCCATAAGCTGCCATCCCTGTTCCTATATGTCCCCATAAGCTGCCATCCCTGTCCCTATATGTCCCCATAAGCTGCCATCCCTGTTCCTATATGTCCCCATAAGCTGCCATCCCTGTTCCTATATGTCCCTATGGTGCCATCCCTGTTCCTATATGGCCCTATGGTGCCATCCCTGTTCCTATATGGCCCCATAAGCTGCCATCCCTGTTCCTATATGTCCCTATAAGCTGCCGTCCCTGTTCCTATATGTCCCTATAAGCTGCCATCCCTGCTCCTATATGTCCCCATAAGCTGCCATCCCTGTTCCTATATGTCCCCATAAGCTGCCATCCCTGTTCCTATATGTCCCTATGGTGCCATCCCTGTTCCTATATGTCCCTATGGTGCCATCCCTGTTCCTATATGGCCCCATAAGCTGCCATCCCTGTTCCTATATGGCCCTATAAGCTGCCATCCCTGTTCCTATATGTCCCCATAAGCTGCCATCCCTGTTCCTATATGTCCCCATAAGCTGCCATCCCTGTTCCTATATGGCCCTATAAGCTGCCATCCCTGTTCCTATATGTCCCTATAAGCTGCCATCCCTGTTCCTATATGTCCCTATGGTGCCATCCCTGTTCCTATATGTCCCCATAAGCTGCCATCCCTGTTCCTATATGTCCCCATAAGCTGCCATCCCTGTTCCTATATGTCCCCATAAGCTGCCATCCCTGTTCCTATATGTCCATATAAGCTGCCATCCCTGTTCCTATATGTCCCCATAAGCTGCCATCCCTGTTCCTATATGTCCCCATAAGCTGCCATCCCTGTTCCTATATGTCCCCATAAGCTGCCATCCCTGTTCCTATATGTCCCCATAAGCTGCCATCCCTGTTCCTATATGGCCCCATAGGGTGCCATCCCTGTTCCTATATGTCCCCATAAGCTGCCATCCCTGTTCCTATATGTCCCTATAAGCTGCCATCCCTGTCCCTATATGTCCCCATAAGCTGCCATCCCTGTTCCTATATGTCCCTATAAGCTGCCATCCCTGTCCCTTAATGTCCCTATAAGCTGCCATCCCTGTCCCTATATGTCCCTATAAGCTGCCATCCCTGTTCCTATATGTCCCCATAAGCTGCCATCCCTGTTCCTATATGTCCCTATAAGCTGCCATCCCTGTTCATATATATCCCTATAAGCTGCCATCCCTGTTCCTATATGTCCCCATAAGCTGCCATCCCTGTTCCTATATGTCCCCATAAGCTGCCATCCCTGTTCCTATATGGCCCTATAAGCTGCCATCCCTGTTCCTATATGTCCCTATGGTGCCATCCCTGTTCCTATATGTCCCCATAAGCTGCCATCCCTGTTCCTATATGTCCCCATAAGCTGCCATCCCTGTTCCTATATGTCCCCATAAGCTGCCATCCCTGTTCCTATATGTCCATATAAGCTGCCATCCCTGTTCCTATATGTCCCCATAAGCTGCCATCCCTGTTCCTATATGTCCCCATAAGCTGCCATCCCTGTTCCTATATGTCCCCATAAGCTGCCATCCCTGTTCCTATATGTCCCCATAAGCTGCCATCCCTGTTCCTATATGGCCCCATAGGGTGCCATCCCTGTTCCTATATGTCCCCATAAGCTGCCATCCCTGTTCCTATATGTCCCTATAAGCTGCCATCCCTGTCCCTATATGTCCCCATAAGCTGCCATCCCTGTTCCTATATGTCCCTATAAGCTGCCATCCCTGTCCCTTAATGTCCCTATAAGCTGCCATCCCTGTCCCTATATGTCCCTATAAGCTGCCATCCCTGTTCCTATATGTCCCCATAAGCTGCCATCCCTGTTCCTATATGTCCCTATAAGCTGCCATCCCTGTTCATATATATCCCTATAAGCTGCCATCCCTGTTCCTATATGTCCCCATAAGCTGCCATCCCTGTTCCTATATGTCCCCATAAGCTGCCATCCCTGTTCCTATATGTCCCTATAAGCTGCCATCCCTGTTCCTATATATCCCTATAAGCTGCCATCCCTGTTCCTATATGTCCCCATAAGCTGCCATCCCTGTTCCTATATGTCCCTATGGTGCCATCCCTGTTCCTATATGTCCCTATAAGCTGCCATCCCTGTTCCTATATGTCCCCATAAGCTGCCATCCCTGTTCCTATATGTCCCCATAAGGTGCCATCCCTGTTCCTATATGGCCCCATAAGCTGCCATCCCTGTTCCTATATGTCCCCATAAGCTGCCATCCCTGTTCCTATATGTCCCCATAAGCTGCCATCCCTGTTCCTATATGTCCCTATAAGCTGCCATCCCTGTCCCTATATGTCCCCTATAAGCTCCCATCCCTGTTCCTATATGTCCCCATAAGCTGCCATCCCTGTTCCTATATGTCCCTATAAGCTGCCATCCCTGTTCCTATATGTCCCTATAAGCTGCCATCCCTGCCCCTATATGTCCCCATAAGCTGCCATCCCTGTTCCTATATGTCCCTATAAGCTGCCATCCCTGTTCCTATATGTCCCCATAAGCTGCCATCCCTGTTCCTATATGTCCCTATAAGCTGCCATCCCTGTTCCTATATGTCCCCATAAGCTGCCATCCCTGTTCCTATATGTCCCCATAAGCTGCCATCCCTGTCCCTATATGTCCCCATAAGCTGCCATCCCTGTTCCTATATGTCCCCATAAGCTGCCATCCCTGTTCCTATATGTCCCTATGGTGCCATCCCTGTTCCTATATGGCCCTATGGTGCCATCCCTGTTCCTATATGGCCCCATAAGCTGCCATCCCTGTTCCTATATGTCCCTATAAGCTGCCGTCCCTGTTCCTATATGTCCCTATAAGCTGCCATCCCTGCTCCTATATGTCCCCATAAGCTGCCATCCCTGTTCCTATATGTCCCCATAAGCTGCCATCCCTGTTCCTATATGTCCCTATGGTGCCATCCCTGTTCCTATATGTCCCTATGGTGCCATCCCTGTTCCTATATGGCCCCATAAGCTGCCATCCCTGTTCCTATATGGCCCTATAAGCTGCCATCCCTGTTCCTATATGTCCCCATAAGCTGCCATCCCTGTTCCTATATGTCCCCATAAGCTGCCATCCCTGTTCCTATATGGCCCTATAAGCTGCCATCCCTGTTCCTATATGTCCCTATAAGCTGCCATCCCTGTTCCTATATGTCCCTATGGTGCCATCCCTGTTCCTATATGTCCCCATAAGCTGCCATCCCTGTTCCTATATGTCCCCATAAGCTGCCATCCCTGTTCCTATATGTCCCCATAAGCTGCCATCCCTGTTCCTATATGTCCATATAAGCTGCCATCCCTGTTCCTATATGTCCCCATAAGCTGCCATCCCTGTTCCTATATGTCCCCATAAGCTGCCATCCCTGTTCCTATATGTCCCCATAAGCTGCCATCCCTGTTCCTATATGTCCCCATAAGCTGCCATCCCTGTTCCTATATGGCCCCATAGGGTGCCATCCCTGTTCCTATATGTCCCCATAAGCTGCCATCCCTGTTCCTATATGTCCCTATAAGCTGCCATCCCTGTCCCTATATGTCCCCATAAGCTGCCATCCCTGTTCCTATATGTCCCTATAAGCTGCCATCCCTGTCCCTTAATGTCCCTATAAGCTGCCATCCCTGTCCCTATATGTCCCTATAAGCTGCCATCCCTGTTCCTATATGTCCCCATAAGCTGCCATCCCTGTTCCTATATGTCCCTATAAGCTGCCATCCCTGTTCATATATATCCCTATAAGCTGCCATCCCTGTTCCTATATGTCCCCATAAGCTGCCATCCCTGTTCCTATATGTCCCCATAAGCTGCCATCCCTGTTCCTATATGGCCCTATAAGCTGCCATCCCTGTTCCTATATGTCCCTATAAGCTGCCATCCCTGTTCCTATATGTCCCTATGGTGCCATCCCTGTTCCTATATGTCCCCATAAGCTGCCATCCCTGTTCCTATATGTCCCCATAAGCTGCCATCCCTGTTCCTATATGTCCCCATAAGCTGCCATCCCTGTTCCTATATGTCCATATAAGCTGCCATCCCTGTTCCTATATGTCCCCATAAGCTGCCATCCCTGTTCCTATATGTCCCCATAAGCTGCCATCCCTGTTCCTATATGTCCCCATAAGCTGCCATCCCTGTTCCTATATGTCCCCATAAGCTGCCATCCCTGTTCCTATATGGCCCCATAGGGTGCCATCCCTGTTCCTATATGTCCCCATAAGCTGCCATCCCTGTTCCTATATGTCCCTATAAGCTGCCATCCCTGTCCCTATATGTCCCCATAAGCTGCCATCCCTGTTCCTATATGTCCCTATAAGCTGCCATCCCTGTCCCTTAATGTCCCTATAAGCTGCCATCCCTGTCCCTATATGTCCCTATAAGCTGCCATCCCTGTTCCTATATGTCCCCATAAGCTGCCATCCCTGTTCCTATATGTCCCTATAAGCTGCCATCCCTGTTCATATATATCCCTATAAGCTGCCATCCCTGTTCCTATATGTCCCCATAAGCTGCCATCCCTGTTCCTATATGTCCCCATAAGCTGCCATCCCTGTTCCTATATGTCCCTATAAGCTGCCATCCCTGTTCCTATATATCCCTATAAGCTGCCATCCCTGTTCCTATATGTCCCCATAAGCTGCCATCCCTGTTCCTATATGTCCCTATGGTGCCATCCCTGTTCCTATATGTCCCTATAAGCTGCCATCCCTGTTCCTATATGTCCCCATAAGCTGCCATCCCTGTTCCTATATGTCCCCATAAGGTGCCATCCCTGTTCCTATATGGCCCCATAAGCTGCCATCCCTGTTCCTATATGTCCCCATAAGCTGCCATCCCTGTTCCTATATGTCCCCATAAGCTGCCATCCCTGTTCCTATATGTCCCTATAAGCTGCCATCCCTGTCCCTATATGTCCCCTATAAGCTCCCATCCCTGTTCCTATATGTCCCCATAAGCTGCCATCCCTGTTCCTATATGTCCCTATAAGCTGCCATCCCTGTTCCTATATGTCCCTATAAGCTGCCATCCCTGCCCCTATATGTCCCCATAAGCTGCCATCCCTGTTCCTATATGTCCCTATAAGCTGCCATCCCTGTCCCTATATGTCCCCATAAGCTGCCATCCCTGTCCCTATATGTCCCCATAAGCTGCCATCCCTGTTCCTATATGTCCCTATAAGCTGCCATCCCTGTTCCTATATGTCCCTATGGTGCCATCCCTGTTCCTATATGTCCCTATAAGCTGCCATCCCTGTTCCTATATGGCCCTATAAGCTGCCATCCCTGTCCCTATATGTCCCTATAAGCTGCCATCCCTGTTCCTATATGTCCCTATAAGCTGCCATCCCTGTTTCTATATGTCCCCTATAAGCTGCCATCCCTGTTTCTATATGTCCCTATAAGCTGCCATCCCTGTTCCTATATGTCCCTATAAGCTGCCATCCCTGCCCCTATATGTCCCCATAAGCTGCCATCCCTGTTCCTATATGTCCCCATAAGCTGCCATCCCTGTCCCTATATGTCCCTATAAGCTGCCATCCCTGTCCCTATATGTCCCTATAAGCTGCCATCCCTGTTCCTATATGTCCCCATAAGCTGCCATCCCTGTTCCTATATGTCCCTATAAGCTGCCATCCCTGTTCCTATATGTCCCCATAAGCTGCCATCCCTGTTCCTATATGTCCCTATAAGCTGCCATCCCTGTTCCTATATGTCTCCATAAGCCCCCAGCCCCCCATCCCTCCCCAACCCCCATTTCCCCTTCTTGCTGCCCCCCTTTATACCCCCAGCCCCCCCCTTTATGCCCCCCCTTTTATACCCCCCTCTTTATACCCCCATCCCCCCCCCCTTTATGCCCTCCCCCACCTTTATACCCCCCTCCCCCCCATTATACCCCCATCCCCCCCCTTTATACCCCCCTTTATGTCCTCCCCCCCTTTACACCCCCCATAATAGCCCCCCCTTTATACCCCACCCTTTATACCCCCATCTCCCCCCATCTATACCCCCACCCCCCCCCTTTATACCCCCCTTTATAACCCCCTCCTCCTTTATACCCCCAATCCCCGCCCCTTTATACCCCCATCTCCCCCCTTTATACCCTCAATTTATGCCCTCCCCCCCTTTATACCCCCCATCCCCCCCTTTATATCCCCAATCCCCCCCCCTTTATACCTGCCCCCTTTATGCCCCCCCCTTTATATCCCCCCTCCCCCCATTATACTCCCCTCCCCCCCATTATACCCCCACTCCCCCCTTTAGACCCTCCTTACCCCCCCCATTTATACCCCCCTCTCCCCCCTTTATACCACCCCCCTTTACACCCCCCCCATTATACCCCCCTATCCCCCCCCATTTATACCCTCCCCACCTTTATACCCCCCTCCCCCCCATTTATACCCTAATCCCCGTTTATACCCCCCTCCCTCCATTTATTACCCCCCCCTCCTTTATACCCCCATCCCCCCCTTTATAACCCCCATTTATACACCCATCCCCCCCTTTATACCCCCCATCGCCCCCCTTTATGCCCCCTCCCCTTTATACCCCCCCTTTATGCTCTCCCCCTTTATACCCCCCCTTTATACCCCCATCTATACCCCCATCCGCCCCCCTTTATACCCCCAATCCCCCCCCTTATAAACCCCCCCTTAATACCCCCCTCCCCCCTTTATAATCCCCCCTTTATACCCCCAACCCCCCTTTATACCCCCCATTTATACCCCCCTCCCACCCTTTATACCCCCATCCCCCCCCTTTATACCCCCCACCCCCCCCCTTTATACCCTCCCCCCCTTTACAACCCCCAATATACCCCCCTCCACCCCCTTTATACCCTCATCCCCCCTCTTTATACCCCCAATCCCCCCCTTTTAAACCCCCCCTTTTAAACCCCCCCTTTATACCCCCCCTTTATGCTCTCCCCCCTTTATACCCCCCCCTTTATACCCCCATCTATATCCCCCTCCCCCCCCCTTTATGCCCTCCCCCACCTTTATACCCCCCTCCCCCCCATTATACCCCCATCCCCCCCCTTTATACCCCCCTTTATGTCCTCCCCCCCTTTACACCCCCCATAATAGCCCCCCATTTATACCCCCCCCTTTATACCCCCATCTCCCCCCATCTATACCCCCCCCCCCTTTATAACCCCCCCTCCTTTATACCCCCAATCCCCCCCCCTTTATACCCCCATCTCCCCCCTTTATACCCTCAATTTATGCCCTCCCCCCCTTTATACCCCCCATCCCCCCCTTTATACCCCCAATCCCCCCCCCTTTATACCTGCCCCCTTTATGCCCCCCCCTTAATATCCCCCCTCCCCCCGTTATACCCCCCTCCCCCCCATTATACCCCCACTCCCCCCTTTAGACCCTCCTTACCCCCCCCATTTATACCCCCCTCTCCCCCCGTTATACCCCCCCCTTTACATCCCCCATTATACCCCCCTATCCCCCCCCCTTTATACCCTCCCCACCTTTATAACCCCCTCCCCCCCATTTATACCCTAATCCCCCTTTATACCCCCATCCCCCCCCTTTATAATCCCCCCCCTTTTATACCCCCCTCCCCCCATTATAACCCCCCCCCACCCCCCCTCCCCCCTTTGTACCCCCCATCCTTCCCCTTTATACCCCTAATCCTCCCCCTTTATACCCCCCTTTGTGCCCACCCCCTTATACACCCCATCCCCCTCCTTTATACCCCCAATCCCCCCCCTTTTAACCCCCCCTATATGCCCCCCCTTTATGCTCTGCCCCCTTTATACCCCCCCCATTTATACCCCCATCTATACCCCCCCCTTTATGCCTTCCCCCCCCTTTATACCCCCCCTCCCCCCATTATACCCCCATTCCCCCCCTTTACACCCCCCATTTATGCCCTCCCCCCCTTTATGCCCCCCCCTTTATACCCCCATCCCCCCCCTTTATACCCCCCCTTTATACCCTCCTCCCCCTTTATAACCCCCCTCACCCCCATTCTACCCCCCCTTTATACCCCCCTTTATAGCCCCCCCTGCTTTATACCCCCATCCCCCCCCCTTTATACCCCCCCTCCCCCCATTATGCCACCCCCCCCCCCCCCCCCCACATCCTTCCCCTTCCCACGCCCCCCCCCATCCCCCCCCATCCCGTTGTCTCCTATTTATAACCCCGTTCCTTCCTGCCCGGATTCGGACTCGCCTGTTCCCTCCCATGGGGGGGGGGGGGGATTGTTTGGGGGGGGGGGGGACACGCAACCACCCCCCCCCCCCCCTCGTTGTCCATTAAACCCAACCAGGAGTGACACCGAATCGACCCCATAGGGATAAATGGGGGCCCTATAAACAGCCCCCCCCCCCATAGTGATGACACCCCATATGTGCCCCCCCCCCCATTCTATGTGCCCCCCCCCCAGCCCCATATTGGCTCCATTCCTTATTTGCCCCCCCCCCCCCTTTCTATGCCCCCCCCCCATTGGTGACACCCCTTATGTGCCCCCCCCCATAATGATGACACCCCCTATGTGCCCCCCACTTTATGTGCCCCCCCCCCTTTTGTGTGTCCCCCCCCCCAGTGGCTCCATTCCTTATGTGCCCCCCCCCCTTTATGTCCCCCCCCCATTGGTGACACCCCCTATGTGCCCCCCACTTTATGTGCCCCCCCCTTTTATGTGTGTCCCCCCCCCATAGTGATGACACCCCTTATGTGCCCCCCCCTTTGTACCCCCCCCATAGTGATGACACCCCCTATGTGCCCCCCACTTTATGTGCCCCCCCCTTCTATGTCCCCCCCCATAGTGATGACACCCCTTATGTGCCCCCCCCCTTTGTACCCCCCCCATAGTGATGACACCCCCTATGTGCCCCCCACTTTATGTGCCCCCCCCTTTTATGTGTCCCCCCCCCCAATGGTGACACCCCTTATGTGCCCCCCCCCCATAGTGTTGACTCTCCTTATGTCGTCCCCCCCCATAATGGTGACACTATGTGTGTCTCCCCCCCCCATACTGGCTCCATTCCTTATGTGCCCCCCCCCCCTTTTTTTGTCCCCCCCCCATTGGTGACACCACTTATGATGTCCCCCCTCCATAGTGGTGACACCCCTTATGTGCCCCCCCCCCTTCTTATGTCCCCCCCCCCATTTGTGACACCCCTTATGTCCCCCCCCCCATAGTGTCTCCATTCTTTATGTCCCCCCACCCATTGATGACACCCTTTATGTGCCCCCCCAAGGCCCCACATTGGCTCCATTCCTTATGTGCCCCCCCCCCCCATTGATGACACCCCTTATGTCCCACCCCCCCCCATAGTGGCTCCATTCTTTATGTCCCCCCCCCCCCATAATGGTGACACTATGTGTGTCCCCCCCCCCATTGGTGACACCCTTTATGTGCCCCCCCCCCAAGGCCCCACGTTGGCTCCATTCCTTATGTGCCCCCCCCCCATTGGTGACACCCCCTATGTCCCACCCCCCCCCCATAGTGGCTCCATTCTTTATGTCCCCCCCCCCCCCATAATGGTGACACTATGTGTGTCCCCCCCCCATTGCTGACACCCCCTATGTCCCCCCCCCCATATTGGCTCCATTCTTTATGTGCCCCCCCCTTTTTATGCCCCCCCCCCTTTATGTGCCCCCCCCCAAGGCCCCACATTGGCTCCATTCCTTATGTGCCCCCCCCCCTTTTTATGTCCCCCCCCCCCCCATTGCTGACACCCCTTATGTGCCCCCCCCAAAGCCCCATATTGGCTCCATTCCTTATGTGCCCCCCCCCTTTTTATGCCCCCCCCCCTTTATGTGCCCCCCCCCCAAAGCCCCACATTGGCTCCATTCCTTATGTGCCCCCCCCCCTTTTTATGTCCCCCCCCCCCCCATTGCTGACACCCCTTATGTGCCCCCCCCAAGGCCCCACATTGGCTCCATTCCTTACCCCCCCCCCCCCTTCCATGTGTCCCCCCCCCCCCCCATTGCTGACATTCCATTTGCGTGCCCCCCCCCCGCCCCCCCCCCCATTTCCCTCCGAGGGGACACGGGGACAAACGGCGCTTCCTTCCTCCCCCCCCCCCCCATAAAGCGACAACACGACGCTGGGGGGGGGGCGGGGGGGGGGCCCGTAAATGACGGACATTTGCGCAACATTCAGCTTCCTATTTTCAAACGCCCCCATTTCCAGCCCAGCGCTGCGCCGGATTTTCAGACACTCCAGGCGACTTTGCCCCTCCCCCCCCCACGACCCCTCCCCCCCCTTCAGCCCCTCCCCCCCCCACTCCATTTTACGCCCCCTCCCCCCCTATTTTCAGCCCTTTCATTGCGCCCTATTTTCAGCCCCTGATCTGCGCCCTATTTTCAGCCCCAGACCATTGCGCCCCATTTCAGGACATTGCGCTGCGCCCCGATTTTGGGGGCTCTGGATTTGCCCCCCCCCCCATTTTCAGACACGGATTTACCCCCCCCCCTTTATTTGCCCCCTATTTTCAGACACTGCGCTGCCCCCAACTGGGGGCATCAGATTTGCCCCCAATTTTCAGACGTGGATTTGCCCCCTATTTTCAGACGCAGAGCTGCCCCCCATTTTGAAATGAAGCTCTGTGCTCATTTGGGGGTCACAGCGCTGCCCCCCATTTTCAGACGTGGATTTGCCCCCTATTTTCAAACACAATTTGCCCATTTTCAGACTCTGATATTTGCCCCCTATTTTCAAACACAATTTGCCCCCTATTTTCAAACACAATTTGCCCATTTTCAAATACAATTTGCCCCCTATTTTCACTCTGCTATTTGCCCCCTATTTTCAGACTCCGATATTCGCCCCCTATTTTCAGACACCAATATTTGCCCCCTATTTTCTAACACAATTTGCCCCCTATTTTCAGACTCCGATATTCGCCCCCTATTTTCTAACACAATTTGCCCCCCATTTTCAGACATTGATATTTGCCCCCTGTTTTCAGACCTAATTTGCCCCCTATTTTCAAACACAGATTTGCCCCCTATTTTCAGATGCAATTTGCCCATTTTCAGACGTGGATTTGCCCCCTATTTTCAAACACAATTTGCCCCCCATTTTCAGACATTGATATTTGCCCCCTGTTTTCAGACCTAATTTGCCCCCTATTTTCAAACACAATTTGCCCATTTTCAGACTCTGATATTTGCCCCCTATTTTCAAACACAATTTGCCCCCTATTTTCAGACTCTGATATTCGCCCCCTATTTTCAGACACGGATTTGCCCCCTATTTTCAGACACCGATATTTGCCCCCTATTTTCTAACACAATTTGCCCCCTATTTTCAGACACAGATTTGCCCCTATTTTCAGACTCCGATATTCGCCCCCTATTTTCAAACACAATTTGCCCCCTATTTTCAGACACGGATTTGCCCCCTATTTTCAAACACAGATTTGCCCCCTATTTTCAGACACAATTTGCCCATTTTCAGACTCTGATATTTGCCCCCTATTTTCAAACCCAACTTGCCCATTTTCAAACACAATTTGCCCCCTATTTTCAAACACAATTTGCCCATTTTCAGACATAGATTTGCCCCCTATTTTCAAACACGATTTGCCCCCTATTTTCAGACTCTGATATTTGCCCCCTATTTTCAAACCCAATTTGCCCATTTTCAAACACAATTTGCCCATTTTCAAACACAATTTGCCCCTATTTTCAAACCCAACCCCGCCCCGCCCCCATCTTCCCCCCCCCCCCCATTCCCACACCCCATACCCCCCTCCCTCACCCCACATCCGCCCCCCACCGCCCCCCATTGGTGCGCATCCCTCACAGCCGCCCCTCATTGGGTCCGTCCGGGCGCAGCCCCCTGATGCGCAGCCTGGCCAGGCGCTGCAGATCGAAGGGCAAACAGCGCGGCCTCCGCGCAACGGGCAGCTCGGCGAAGAACGCCCGTTCCCGGGGGGGTCCCCCCCCCCCCTCGGTGTCCCCCAGCCCCACATCCTGCAGGACCCCCAGGATCTCCTGCCGCGCAGCCGGGCTGCGCAACCCGCGCAAGTCCAGCAGCGCCGCCACGTGCTTCCTCCTGTGGGGGGAGAGAAATGGGGGTTAAGGGGGAGCAGCGCTGCACCCCATTTTCAGACCCACAGTTGCGCCCCATTTTCACTGCACTGCGCCCCATTTCCAACCCCATTGCACTGCGCCCCATTTTCAGCCCCCTTTTGAGCCTAACTGCACTGTGCCCCATTTTCAGCCCCAGAATTGCGCCCCATTTTCATTGCACTGCACCCCATTTCCAGCCCCATTGCACTGCACCCCATTTTCAAACCCAAAGTTGCGCCCCATTTTCAGTTCTGTTGCACTGCGCCCCATTTTCAGCCCCATTGCACTACACCCCATTTTCAGCCCCATAATTGCGCCCCATTTTCAGCCCCACAACTGCGCCTCATTTTCACTGCGCTGCGCCCCATTTTCAGACCCAAAGTTGCGCCCCATTTTCAGTTCTATTGCACTGCGCCCCATTTTCAGACCCACAACTGCGCCCCATTTTCAGACCCACAACTGCGCCCCATTTTCAACCCCATTGCACTGCGCCCCATTTTCAGACCCACAACTGAGCCCCATTTTCAGACCCACAACTGCGCCCCATTTTCATTGCACTGCGCCCCATTTTCAGACCCATTTTGAGCCCCATTGCACTGCGCCCCATTTTCAGTTCTATTGCACTGCGCCTCATTTTCAGACCCACAACTGCGCCCCATTTCTAGCCCCATTGCACTGCGCCCCATTTTCAGACCCACAACTGAGCCCCATTTTCAGACCCAAAGTTGCACCCCATTTTCATTGCGCTGTGCCCCATTTTCAGACCCACAACTACGCCCCATTTTCAGTTCTATTGCACTGCGCCCCATTTCCAGCCCCATTGCACTGCGCCCCATTTTCAGTTCTATTGAGCTGCGCCCCATTTTCAGACCCACAACTGCGCCCCATTTTCAACCCCATTGCACTGCACCCCATTTTCAGACCCAGAATTGCCCCCCATTTTCATTGCGCTGCGCCCCATTTTCAGACCCATTGCACTGCGCCCCATTTTCAGACCCATTGGTCTGAGCCCCATTTTCAGACCCACAACTGTGCCCCATTTTCAGTTCTATTGCACTGCGCCCCATTTTCAGACCCACAACTGTGCCCCATTTTCAGTTCTATTGCACTGCGCCTCATTTTCAGACCCACAACTGTGCCCTATTTTCAGACCCACAACTGTGCCCCATTTTCAGACCCAAAGTTGCGCCCCATTTTCAACCCTATTGCACTGCGCCCCATTTTCAGACCCACAACTACACCCCATTTTGAGCCCCATTGCACTGCGCCCCATTTTCAGACCCATTGGTCTGAGCCCCATTTTCAGACCCACAACTGTGCCCCATTTTCAGTTCTATTGCACTGCACCCCATTTTCAGCCCCATTGCACTGCGCCCCATTTTCAGACCCACAACTACACCCCATTTTGAGCCCCATTGCACTGAGCCCCATTTTCAGCCCCAGAATTGCACCCCATTTTCATTGCACTGCACCCCATTTTCAGACCCACAACTGCGCCCCATTTTCAACCCCATTGCACTGCGCCCCATTTTCAGACCCACAACTGAGCCCCATTTTCAGACCCACAACTGCGCCCCATTTTCATTGCACTGCGCCCCATTTTCAGACCCATTTTGAGCCCCATTGCACTGCGCCCCATTTTCAGTTCTATTGCGCTGAGCCCCATTTTCAGACCCACAACTGCGCCCCATTTTCAGTTCTATTGCACTGCACCCCATTTTCAGACCCACAACTGAGCCCCATTTTCAGACCCAAAGTTGCACCCCATTTTCATTGCGCTGCGCCCCATTTTCAGCCCCATTTTGAGCCCCATTGCACTGCGCCCCATTTTCAGACCCACAACTGCGCCCCATTTTCATACCCATAACTGCGCCCCATTTTCAGACCCACAACTACGCCCCATTTCCAGCCCCATTGCACTGCGCCCCATTTTCAGTTCTATTGAGCTGCGCCCCATTTTCAGACCCACAACTGCGCCCCATTTTCAACCCCATTGCACTGCGCCCCATTTTCAGACCCAGAATTGCCCCCCATTTTCATTGCACTGCGCCCCATTTTCAGACCCAAAGTTGCGCCCCATTTTCAAACCCATTGCACTGCGCCCCATTTTCAGACCCATTGGTCTGAGCCCCATTTTCAGACCCACAACTACACCCCATTTTCAGACCCATTGCACTGCGCCCCATTTTCAGACCCAGAATTGCGCCCCATTTTCATTGCTCTGCGCCCTATTTTCAGCCCCCTTTTGAGCCCCACTGCACTGTGCCCAATTTTCAGACCCACAACTGCGCCCCATTTTCATTGCACTACGCCCCATTTTCAGCCCCATTGCACTGTGCCCCATTTTCAGTTCCATTGCACTGCGCCCCATTTTCGGCCCCACATCTGCACCCCATTTTCACTGCGCTGCTCCCCATTTTCAGCCCCATTTTGAGCCCCATTGTACTGCGTCCCATTTTCAGCCCCATAACTGCGCCCCATTTTCATTGCGCTGCGCCCCATTTTCAGACACATTGCACTGCGCCCCATTTTCAGCCCCACAACTGCGCCCCATTTTCAGACCTATTTTGAGCCCCATTGCACTACACCCCATTTTCAGACCCATAACAGCGCCCCATTCTCACTGCGCTGCGCCCCATTTTCACACCCATAACTGCACCCCATTTTCATTGCGCTGCGCCCCATTTTCAGACCCATTGCACTGCGCCCCATTTTCAGCCCCATTTTGAGCCCCATTGCACTGCGCCCCATTTTCAGCCCCATAACAGCGCCCCATTCTCACTGCGCTGCGCCCTATTTTCAGCCCCATAACTGCGCCCTATTTTCAGCCCTATTCCACCCGCGCATCTCCGCCATCCCGGCGCCAGCTCCGTCATTGTCCCCATCCCCCCCCGCCCCATAAGTGTGACCCGGTGACACCGGTGGGTCCCGGGGGGGGGGGTCGGACCGGCAGTGGGTGGGGGGGGGTTGGGGGTCGGACCGGCAGTGGGTGGGGGGGGGTTGGGGGTCGGACCGGCAGTGGGTGGGGGGGGGTTGGGGGTCGGACCGGCAGTGGGTGGGGGCTGCCGGGAAGGAGTTGGGGGGGGGGGGGGGGGTCGTGGGGTCACCGCGTCCATCCGGCCCCAAAGGAGCCGCGACATCCGGGACAGACGGGACTTATGGGGCGGGGGGGGGAGATGGAGACCCATAGGGAGAGAACGCTGCCCCATAGAGGGACATATCGCCCTATAGGGAGATAATGCTGCCCCATAGAGGGACACATCGCCCTATAGGGAGATAATGCTGCCCCATAGAGGGACATATCGCCCTATAGGGAGACAGAGCTGCCCCATAGAGGGACACATCGCCCTATAGGGAGATAATGCTGCCCCATAGAGGGACACATCGCCCTATAGGGAGATAATGCTGCCCCATAGAGGGACATATCGCCCTATAGGGAGACAGAGCTGCCCCATAGAGGGACATATCGCCCTATAGGGAGATAATGCTGCCCCATAGAGGGACATATCGCCCTATAGGGAGATAACGCTGCCCCATAGAGGGACACAGCACCCCATAGGAGATAATGCTGCCCCATAGAGGGACATATCGCCCCATAGGGAGAGAACGCTGCCCCATAGAGGGACACATCGCCCTATAGGGAGATAACGCTGCCCCATAGAGGGACATATCGCCCTATAAGGAGACAGAGCTGCCCCATAGAGGGACATATCGCCCTATAAGGAGACAGAGCTGCCCCATAGAGGGACATATCGCCCCATAGGGACACACTGACACCCCATAGAGGGACATATCGCCCCATAGGGACACAGAAATACCCCATAGGGAGACATTGCTGCCCCATAGAGGGACATATTGCCCCATAGGGAGATAATGCTGCCCCATAGAGGGACATATCGCCCCATAGGGAGACATTGACACCCCATATAGGGACACATCACCCCATAGGGACACAGAAATACCCCATAGGGAGACAGTGCTGCCCCATAGAGGGACATATCGCCCCATAGGGAGACATTGAAACCCCATAGGGACTGCACCATAGGGACTCACCACCCCATAGGGCCCCATCACCCCATAGATTCCCCTCCACCCCATAGGGACACATCACTGCCCTGTAAGGCCCCATCAACCCATAGAGCCCCATCAACCCATAGGGTCCAACCATCCCATAGGGCCCCATCACCCCATAGAGTCCCACCACCCCATAAATCCCCCTCCTGCCCCATAGCTCCCCATCACCCCATAGGCCCCCATCACCCCATAGAGCCCCATCACCCCATAGATCCCCCCCACCCCATAGGGTCTCATCATCACCCCATAGGGACACATCACTGCCCCATACGGCCCCCTCACCCCACAGGGATTCATCATCAGCCCATAGGGTCCAACCATCCCATAGGGCCCCATCACCTCATAGGGCCCCATAGATCCCCGTGCCCCATAGATCCCTGCCCCATAGCTGCCCCATAGCTGCCCCATAGATCCCTGCCCCATAGCTGCCCCATAGATCCCTGCCCCATAGATCCCTGCCCCATAGCTGCCCCATAGCTGCCCCATAGATCCCTGCCCCATAGATCCCTGCCCCATAGCTGCCCCATAGCTGCCCCATAGATCCCTGCCCCATAGCTGCCCCATAGCTGCCCCATAGCTGCCCCATAGATCCCTGCCCCATAGCTGCCCCATAGCTCCCTGCCCCATAGCTGCCCCATAGCTGCCCCATAGATCCCTGCCCCATAGCTGCCCCATAGATCCCTGCCCCATAGATCCCTGCCCCATAGCTGCCCCAAAGCTCCCCCATAGCTGCCCCATAGATCCCTGCCCCATAGCTGCCCCATAGCTGCCCCATAGATCCCTGCCCCATAGATCCCTGCCCCATAGCTGCCCCATAGCTGCCCCATAGCTGCCCCATAGATCCCTGCCCCATAGCTGCCCCATAGCTGCCCCATAGCTGCCCCATAGATCCCTGCCCCATAGCTGCCCCATAGCTGCCCCATAGATCCCTGCCCCATAGCTGCCCCATAGCTGCCCCATAGGTCCCTGCCCCATAGCTGCCCCATAGCTGCCCCATAGATCCCTGCCCCATAGCTGCCCCATAGCTGCCCCATAGATCCCTGCCCCATAGCTGCCCCATAGCTGCCCCATAGATCCCTGCCCCATAGATCCCTGCCCCATAGCTGCCCCATAGCTGCCCCATAGCTGCCCCATAGCTCCCTGCCCCATAGCTGCCCCATGGCTGCCCCATAGCTGCCCCATAGCTCCCTGCCCCATAGCTGCCCCATAGCTGCCCCATAGCTGCCCCATAGCTCCCTGCCCTATAGCTGCCCCATAGCTGCCCCATAGATCCCTGCCCCATAGCTGCCCCATAGCTGCCCCATAGATCCCTGCCCCATAGATCCCTGCCCCATAGCTGCCCCATAGCTGCCCCATAGATCCCTGCCCCATAGATCCCTGCCCCATAGCTGCCCCATAGCTGCCCCATAGCTGCCCCATAGCTCCCTGCCCCATAGCTGCCCCATGGCTGCCCCATAGCTGCCCCATAGCTCCCTGCCCCATAGCTGCCCCATAGCTGCCCCATAGCTGCCCCATAGCTGCCCCATAGCTCCCTGCCCCATAGCTGCCCCATAGCTGCCCCATAGATCCCTGCCCCATAGCTGCCCCATAGCTGCCCCATAGATCCCTGCCCCATAGATCCCTGCCCCATAGCTGCCCCATAGCTGCCCCATAGATCCCTGCCCCATAGATCCCTGCCCCATAGCTGCCCCATAGATCCCTGCCCCATAGCTGCCCCATAGATCCCCGCCCCATAGCTGCCCCATAGCTGCCCCATAGCTGCCCCATAGCTGCCCCATAGATCCCTGCCCCATAGCTGCCCCATAGCTGCCCCATAGCTGCCCCATAGATCCCCGCCCCATAGCTGCCCCATAGCTGCCCCATAGCTGCCCCATGGCTGCCCCATAGATCCCTGCCCCATAGCTGCCCCATAGCTGCCCCATAGATCCCTGCCCCATAGCTGCCCCATAGCTGCCCCATAGATCCCTGCCCCATAGCTGCCCCATAGCTGCCCCATAGCTGCCCCATAGCTGCCCCATAGCTCCCTGCCCCATAGCTGCCCCATAGCTGCCCCATAGATCCCTGCCCCATAGCTGCCCCATAGCTGCCCCATAGATCCCTGCCCCATAGCTGCCCCATAGCTGCCCCATAGCTCCCTGCCCCATAGCTGCCCCATAGCTGCCCCATAGCTGCCCCATAGATCCCTGCCCCATAGCTGCCCCATAGCTGCCCCATAGCTGCCCCATAGCTGCCCCATAGCTGCCCCATAGATCCCTGCCCCATAGCTGCCCCATAGCTGCCCCATAGATCCCTGCCCCATAGCTGCCCCATAGCTGCCCCATAGATCCCTGCCCCATAGCTGCCCCATAGCTGCCCCATAGCTGCCCCATAGCTGCCCCATAGCTGCCCCATAGCTCCCCACTGACCTGACGTCGGGGAAGTCCCTGGCCAGGACCCCGACCTCCATCTGCAGCGCAGCCACGTCCTCCAGCACCAGCAGCTCCTGCAGCCGCGGCAGCACCGAGTCCAGCCAGCGCCAGGAGGAGTCCTAATGGGGTTATAGGGTATATGGGGTCAGGAACATCCTATAGGGTATATAGGGTATATGGGGTCATAAACACCCTATAGGGACAGAAACACCCCATAGGGACCCATAGAAACACCCCATAGGGACATAGGAACAGCAGCACCGAGTCCAGCCAGCGCCAGGAGGAGTCCTAATAGGGTTATAGGGTATATAGGGTATATGGGGTATATGGGGTATATGGGGTATATAGGGTATATAGGGTATATGGGGTATATGGGGTATATGGGGTATATAGGGTATATGGGGTATATGGGGTATATGGGGTATATGGGGTATATGGGGTATATAGGGTATATAGGGTATATGGGGTATATGGGGTATATAGGGTATATGGGGTATATAGGGTATATGGGGTATATAGGGTATATGGGGTATATGGGGTATATGGGGTATATAGGGTATATAGGGTATATAGGGTCATGGAAATACCCTATAGGGACACATCACCCCATAGGGACATAGGAACAGCAGCACCGAGTCCAGCCAGCACCAGGACGAGTCCTAATAGGGTTATAGGGTATATGGGGTATATAGGGTATATAGGGTATATGGGGTATATAGGGTATATAGGGTATATGGGGTATATAGGGTATATAGGGTATATAGGGTATATAGGGTATATAGGGTATATGGGGTATATAGGGTATATGGGGTATATAGGGTATATAGGGTATATAGGGTATATGGGGTATATGGGGTATATAAGGTATATAGGGTATATAGGGTCATGGAAATACCCTATAGGGTCATGAACACCCCATAGAGACATGGAAATACCCTATAGGGATAGAAACACCCCATAGAGATACTGCACTGCCCCATAGGGACATAGGAACAGCAGCACCACGTCCAGCCAGCGCCAGGACGAGTCCTAATAGGACATATAGGGACATGAACACCCCATAGGGACAGAAACACCTTATAGGGACATGGAAATACCCCATAGGGACATAAACACCCCATAGGGACATGGAAATACCCCATAGGGACATGGACACCCCATAGGGACCCACAGAAACACCCCATAGGGACACACTGCAGCCCTATAGGGACACATCATCCCATAGAGACACAGCACTGCCCCATAGGGACAAAGCACTGCCCCATAGGGACAAAGCACTGCCCCATAGGGACACATCACTTCAGTGCCCCATAGGGACAAGTGAGACGCCCATCTCCCCCATAGGACCCCCATAACCACTAGTGGGACCCCCACTTCCCACCTAAGACCCCCAATTCCCCCCTAGGACCCCCATAACCACAAGTGGGAACCCCATAAACATGAGTGGGACCCCCAACTCCCCTCCAGGACCCCCATAACCAACAGTGGGACCTCCATCTCCCCCTAGGACCCTCGTCTCCCCTCTAAGACCCCCATAACTACACATAGGACCCCCATCTCCCCCCTAGGGACCCCCATCTCCCCCCTAAGACCTCCATATTCCCCCCTAAGACCCCCATCTCCCCCCTAAGACCCCCATAACCAATACTCTGACCCCCATAACTACACATAGGACCCCCATCTCCCCCCTAAGACCCCCATAACCAATAGTGTGACCCCCATCTCCCCCCCAGGACCCCGATCACCCCCTTAAAACCCCCATCTCCCCCCTAAGACCCCCACCTCCCCCCTAAGACCCCCATATTCCCCCCTAAGACCCCCATCTCCCCCCTAGGACCCCCCATCTCCCCCCTCAGACCCCCATATTTCCCCCTAAGACCCCCCATCTCCCCCCTAAGACCCCCATAACCACAAGTGGGGACCCTCAAATCCCCCCTAAGACCCCCATCACCCCCATAGGACCCCCATCTCCCCCGTAAGACCCCCATATTCCCCCCTAGGACCCCCATCTCCCCCCTAAGACCCCCATAACCACAAGTGGGATCCCCATCTCCCCCTTAAAACCCTCATCTCCCCCCTAAGACCCCCACATTACCCCCCAGGGCCACCCACCTCCCCCCTAAGACCCCCATAACCACAAGTGGGACCCCCATAACCAATAGTGTGACCCCCATCTACCCCCTAAGACCCCCATATTTCCCCCAGGGCCCCCCATCTCCCACCTAAGACCCCCATCTCCACCCTAAGACCCCCATCTCCCCCATAGGACCCTTATATTCCCCCCTAAGACCCCCACCTCCCCCCTAAGACCCCCAATTCCCCCCTAAGACCCCCATAACCACAAGTGGGACCCCCATAACCAATAGTGTGACCCCCATCTACCCCCTAAGACCCCCATATTTCCCCCAGGGCCCCCCATCTCCCACCTAAGACCCCCATCTCCACCCTAAGACCCCCATCTCCCCCATAGGACCCTTATATTCCCCCCTAAGACCCCCACCTCCCCCCTAAGACCCCCAATTCCCCCCTAAGACCCCCATAACCACAAGTGGGACCCCCATAACAAATAGTGTGACCCCCACCTCCCCACTAAGACCCCTGTATTCCCCCCTAAGTCCCCCATAACCACAAGTGTGGACCCTCAAATCCCACTTAGGACTCCCACCTCCCCCCTAAGACCCCCATCTCCCCCCTGAGACCCCCATAACCACAAGTGGGACCCCCATAACCAATAGTGTGACCCCCATCTCCCCCCTAAGACCCCCATCTCCCCCCTATGACCCCCATCTCCCCCCTAGGACCCCCATATCCCCTGTAAGACCCCCATATTCCCCCCTAAGACCCCCATCTCCCCCCTAAGGCCCCCCAACTCCCCCCTAAGACCCCCATATTCCCCCATATTCCCCCCCAAGACCCCCACCTCCCCCCTAAGACCCCCATGTTCCCCCCCTAAGACCCCTATATTCCCCCTTAAGACCCCCATCTCCCCCCTAAGACCCCCATGTTCCCCCCCAGGGCCCCCCAACTCCCCCCTAAGACCCCCATATTCCCCCATATTCCCCCCTAAGACCCCCACCTCCCCCCTAAGACCCCCATGTTCCCCCCCTAAGCCCCCCAACTCCCCCCTAAGACCCCCATATTCCCCCATATTCCCCCCCAAGACCCCCATCTCCCCCATATTCCCCCCATATTCCCCCATATCCCCCCTAAGACCCCCATCTCCCCCATATTCCCCCATATTCCCCCCTAAGACCCCCACATTCCCCCATATTCCCCCCTAAGACCCCCACCTCCCCCCTAAGACCCCCATATTCCCCCATATTCCCCCCTATGACCCCCATCTCCCCCCTAAGACCCCCATATTCCCCCATATTCCCCCCTAAGACCCTCATCTCCCCCCTAAGACCCCCATATTCCCCCATATTCCCCCCTATGACCCCCATCTCCCCCCTAAGACCCCCATATTCCCCCATATTCCCCCCTATGACCCCCATCTCCTCCCTAAGACCCCCATATTCCCCCATATTCCCCCCTATGACCCCCATCTCCCCCCTAAGACCCCCGTATTCCCCCATATTCCCCCCCAAGACTCCCATATTCCCCCATATTCCCCCCTATGACCCCCATCTCCCCCCTAAGACCCCCATATTCCCCCATATTCCCCCCTAAGACCCCCATATTCCCCCATATCCCCCCCTAAGACCCCCATCTCCCCCCTAAGACCCCCATATTCCCCCATATTCCCCCCTAAGACCCCCACCTCCCACTTAAGACCCCCATATTCCCCCCTAATACCCCCATCTCCCCCCTAAGACCCCCATATTCCCCCATATTCCCCCCTAAGACCCCCACCTCCCACTTAAGACCCCCATATTCCCCCATATTCCCCCCTAAGACCCCCACCTCCCCCCTAAGACCCCCATATTCCCCCATCTCCCCCTTAAGACCCCCATATTTCCCCCTAAGACCCCCATCTCCCCCCTAAGACCCCCATATTCCCCCATATTCCCCCCTAAGACCCCCATATTCCCCCATATTCCCCCCTAAGACCCCTATATTCCCCCTTAAGACCCCCACCTCCCCCCTAAGACCCCCATGTTCCCCCCCAGGGCCCCCCAACTCCCCCCTAAGACCCCCATATTCCCCCCTAAGACCCCCATATTCCCCCATATTCCCCCCTAAGACCCCCATCTCCCCCCTAAGACCCCCATATCCCCCCCTAAGACCCCCATATCCCCCCCTAAGACCCCCATATTCCCCCATATTCCCCCCTAAGACCCCCATCTTCCCCCTAAGACCCCCATATTCCCCCATATCCCCCCCTAAGACCCCCATATTCCCCCATAGGACCCCCACCTCCCCCCTAAGACCCCCATATTCCCCCATATTCCCCCCTAAGACCCCCATATTCCCCCATATCCCCCCCATATTCCCCCATATTCCCCCCTTGGGCCCTGCATGGCACTGACCAGCCTGCAGAACAGCTCCCTGAGCTGCCTGGCCTCGTCCCCGATTCTTGCAGCCACGCGGCCGAAGAGTGGGACCCCCCAGGACCCCCATAGCCACAATTGGGACCCCCCATCTCCCCCCATAACCAGTAGCATAACTCCCATCTCCCACCCAGGGACCCCCATCTCTCCCCTAAGTCCCCCATAGCCACAAGTAAGACCCCCATCTCCCCCCTAAGACCCCCATATTCCCCCATATTCCCCCCTAAGACCCCCATATCCCCCCTAAGACCCCCATATCCCCCCCTAAGACCCCCATCTCCCCCCTAAGACCCCCATATCCCCCCCTAAGACCCCCATGTTCCCCCCCTAAGCCCCCCATCTCCCCCCTAAGACCCCCATATTCCCCCATATTCCCCCCTAAGACCCCTATATTCCCCCTTAAGACCCCCACCTCCCCCCTAAGACCCCCATGTTCCCCCCCAGGGCCCCCCAACTCCCCCCTAAGACCCCCATATTCCCCCCTAAGACCCCCATATTCCCCCATATTCCCCCCTAAGACCCCTATATTCCCCCTTAAGACCCCCACATCCCCACTAAGACCCCCATATTCCCCCATATTCCCCCATAAGACCCCCACCTCCCCCCTAAGACCCCCATATTCCCCCATATTCCCCCATAAGACCCCCACCTCCCCCCTAAGACCCCCATATCCCCGCCTAAGACCCCCATATTCCCCCCTATGACCCCCATCTCCCCCCTAAGAGCCCCGTATTCCCCCATATTCCCCCCCAAGACCCCCATATTCCCCCCTATGACCCCCATATTCCCCCCTAAGACCCCCATATTCCCCCCTAAGACCCCCATATTACCCCCTATGACCCCCATATCCCCCCCTAAGACCCCCGTATTCCCCCATATTCCCCCCCAAGACCCCCATCTCCCCCCTAAGACCCCCATATTCCCCCATATTCCCCCCTAAGACCCCCATATTCCCCCATATTCCCCCCTAAGACCCCCATATTCCCCCATATTCCCCCCTATGACCCCCACCTCCCCCCTAAGACCCCCATATTCCCCCATATTCCCCCCTAAGACCCCCATATTCCCCCCTAAGACCCCCATATTCCCCCATATTCCCCCCTAAGACCCCCATATTCCCCCCTAAGACCCCCATATTCCCCCATATTCCCCCCTAAGACCCCCATATTCCCCCATATTCCCCCTTATAACCCCCATATTCCCCCCTAAGACCCCCATATTCCCCCATATTCTCCCCCAAGACCCCCATATCCCCCTTAAGACCCCCATATTCCCCCATATTCCCCCCTAAGACCCCCATATTCCCCCATATCCCCCCCTAAGACCCCCATATCCCCCCCATTGGGGCCTGCATGGCACTGACCAGCCTGCAGAACAGCTCCCTGAGCTGCCTGGCCTCGTCCCCGATTCTTGCAGCCACGCGGCCGCGCATTTTGCTGCTGGTGCAGACAATGCGACACTGCAGCAGCGGCCGCACGTATTCCTGCAGCACGCGGCGATGCAGCTCGCTCACCAGCACCTGGGGGGAGACATGGGGGGAGATGGGGGTCACATGGGGCAGAACAGTGTTAATATAGGGGCAATGGGGGTCGTATGGGGCAGATAAGGCCAAATATGGGGGCAATGGGGGTCAGATGGGGCAGATAAGGCCAAATATGGGGGGAAATGGGGGTCAGATGGGGCAGATAAGGCCAAATATGGGGGGAGATGGGGGTCGTATGGGGCAGAACAGTGTTAATATAGGGGGCAATGGGGGTCGTATGGGGCAGATAAGGCCAAATATGGGGGGAGATGGGGGTCACATGGGGCAGATAAGGCCAAATATGGGGGGACATGGGGGTCGTATGGGGCAGATAAGGCCAAATATGGGGGGAGATGGGGGTCAGATGGGGCAGATAAGGCCAAATATGGGGGAGATGGGGGTAAGATGGGGCAGATAAGGCCAAATATGGGGGTCGTATGGGGCAGATAAGGCCAAATATGGGGGCAATGGGGGTCGTATGGGGCAGATAAAGCCAAATATGGGGGGAGATGGGGGTCGTATGGGGCAGATAAGGCCAAATATGGGGGGAGATGGGGGTCACATGGGGCAGATAAGGCCAAATATGGGGGCAATGGGGGTCGTATGGGGCAGATAAGGCCAAATATGGGGGGAGATGGGGGTCGTATGGGGCAGATAAGGCCAAATATGGGGGGCAATGGGGGTCGTATGGGGCAGATAAGGCCAAATATGGGGGGAGATGGGGGTCGTATGGGGCAGATAAGGCCAAATATGGGGGGAGATGGGGCAGACAAGGCCAAATATGGGGGGTGATGGGGGTCGTATGGGGCAGATAAGGCCAAATATGGGGGGAGATGGGGGTCACATGGGGCAGATAAGGCCAAATATGGGGGCAATGGGGGTCAGATGGGGCAGATAAGGCCAAATATGGGGGGAGATGGGGGTCGTATGGGGCAGATAAGGCCAAATATGGGGGTCATATGGGTCATATGGGGCAGAACAGCATGAATTAGGTCCCTCCCAGCCCCATAGAATCCATAGGGTCCCTCCCAGCCCTCTATCCCCCATAGGATCCACCCTATATCCCCCATAGGTCCACCCCACATTCTCCATAGTGTCCACCCTATATCCCCCATAGGGTCCCTCCCACCCCATAGCAGCCATAGGGTCCATACCAGATCCCATAGGCAGCCATTGGGACCATGTTTTCCATCCCAGCCCCATATCCCCCATAGGGTCTGCCCTATATCCCCCATAGGTCCGCCCCATATCCCCTATAGGCCCTATAGGATCCACCCTATATCCCCTATATGTCCCACCTGATATGGCTGTGGCTGGAGGGGTTTCAGGCTGTGGCTGAAGCTGGTGATGTTCATAGTGTCTGCCCCATATCCCCTATAGGTCCATCCCATATCCCCTATAGGTCCTATATCCCCTATAGGATCCACCCCATATCCCCTATAGGTCCACCCTATATCCCCTATATGTCCCACCTGGTACGGCTGTGGCTGTAGGGGTCTCAGGCTGTGGCTGAAGCTGGTGATGTTCATAGTGTCCGCCCCATATCCCCTATATGTCCATCCTATATCCCCTATAGGTCCATCCCATATCCCCTATAGGCCCTATATCCCCTATAGGATCCACCCTATATCCCCTATATGTCCCACCTGGTACGGCTGTGGCTGTGGGGGTTTCAGGCTGTGGCTGAAGCTGGTGATGTTCATAGTGACCAACCCCATATCCCCTATATGTCCGCCTACAGGTCCTATAGGACCCTATAGGTCCACCCCATATCCCCTATAGGATCCACCCTATATCCCCTATATGTCCCACCTGATATGGCTGTGGCTGTAGGGGTCTCAGGCTGTGGCTGAAGCTGGTGATGTTCATAGTGTCCACCCCATATCCCCCATATCCCACCCCATATCCCCTATATGTTCTCCTATAGCCCCTATATGACCCTATAGGTCCCACCCTATATCCCCTATATGTCCCACCTGATATGGCTGTGGCTGGAGGGGTCTCAGGCTGTGGCTGAAGCTGGTGATGTTCATAGTGTCCGCCCCATATCCCCTATAGGTCCCACCCCATATCTGCTATATGTTCTCCTATAGGCCCTATAGGACCCTATAGGTCCACCCTATATCCCCTATATGTCCCACCTGGTACGGCTGTGGCTGTAGGGGTTTCAGGCTGTGGCTGAAGCTGGTGATGTTCATAGTGTCCAACCCCATATCCCCCATAGGTCTATCCCATATCCCCTATAGCCCCTATATGACCCTATAGGTCCCACCCTATATCCCCTATAGGTCCCACCTGATATGGCTGTGGCTGGAGGGGTTTCAGGCTGTGGCTGAAGCTGGTGATGTTCATCACGATGGAGTCGAAGGCGTCGGAGCTGCTCAGCCAGCGGCGCTTCAGCAGCTTCTGGAAATAGGGCTGGGACATAGGGATTATATAGGGTGTATAGGGGATATAGGGTGTATAGGGTATGTGGGGTATATGGGGTATATGGGGTATATAGGGTGTATAGGGTATATGGGGTATATGGGGTATATGGATATATAGGGTGTATAGGGTATATGGGGTATATGGAGTATATGGGGTATATGGGTATATAGGGTGTATAGGGTATATGGGGTGTATGGGGTATATGGGGTATATGGGGTATGTGGGGTATATGGGGTATATGGGGTATATGGGGTATATGGGGTATATGGGGTATGTAGGGTGTATAGGGTATATAGGGTATATAGGGTATGTGGGGTATATGGGGTATATAGGGTGTATAGGGTATATAGGGTATATGGGGTGTATGGGGTATATGGGGGATGTGGGGTATATAGGGTATGTGGGGTATATGGGGTATATGGGGTATATAGGGTATATGGGGTATATGGGGTATATGGGGTATATGGGGTATATAGGGTATATGGGGTATATGGGGTATATGGGGTATATGGGGTCTATGGGGTCTATGGGGTATATGGGGTATATGGGGTATATGGGGTATATAGGGTATGTAGGGTATGTAGGGTATATAGGGTATATGGGGTATATGGGGTATATAGGGTATATAGGGTATATGGGGTATATGGGGTATATGGGATATATAGGGTATATGGGGTATATAGGGTATATAGGGTATGTAGGGTATGGGGTATGTGGGGTATGTGGGGTATACAGGGTATGTAGGGTATATAGGGTATATAGGGTATATAGGGTATATGGGACCCCACGAGTGACCCCAGGACCCCACAAATGCCCCCAGGACCCCATAAATGACCCCAGGACCCCATAAATGACCCCAGGACCCCATAAGTGCCTCCAGGACCCTATGGGTGACATTGGGACCCCATAAGTGCCACCAGGACCCCATGGATGACAACAGGACCCCATGGGTGACATTGAGACCCTATGAATGACATTGGGACCCCATAAGTGCCCCCAGGACCCCATAAATGACCCCATAAATGACCCCATAAATGACCCCATGGATAATGCCAGGACCCCATAAGTGCCCCCAGGACCCCATAAGTGCCCCTAGGACCCCATAAGTGACATTGGGACCCCATAAGTTCCCCCAGGCCCCCATGGGTGACATTGGGACCCCATGTGTGCCCCCAGGATCCCATAAGTGACATTGGGACCCCATAAGTGACATTGGGACCCCATAAATGACCCCAGGACCCCATAAGTGACATTGGGACCCCATAAGTTCCCCCAGGACCCCATAAGTGACATTGGGACCCCATAAGTGACATTGGGACCCTATAAGTGCCCCCAGGACCCCATAAATGCCCCCAGGACCCCATAAATGACCCCATAAGTGCCCCCAGGACCCCATGGATAACCCCAGGACCCCATAAATGACATTGGGACCCCATAAGTGACATTGGGACCCCATAAATGACCCCAGGACCCCATAAGTGACATTGGGACCCCAGAAGTGACATTGGGACCCCATAAGTGCCCCCAGGACCCCATAAGTGACATTGGGACCCTATAAGTGCCCCCAGGATCCCATAAGTGACATTGGGACCCCATAAGTGACATTGGGACCCCATAAGTGCCCCCAGGACCCCATAAGTGACATTGGGACCCTATAAGTGCCCCCAGGATCCCATAAGTGACATTGGGACCCCATAAGTGACATTGGGACCCCATAAGTGCCCCCAGGACCCCATAAGTGACATTGGGACCTCTATAAGTGCCCCCAGGACCCCATGGATGACAACAGGACCCCATGGGTGACATTGGGACCCCATAAGTGACATTGGGACCCCATAAATGACCCCATAAGTGCCCCCAGGACCCCATGGATAACCCCAGGACCCCATAAATGACATTGGGACCCCATAAGTGACATTGGGACCCCATGAATGACAACAGGACCCCATGGGTGACATTGGGACCCTATGAATGACATTGGGACCCCATAAGTACCCCCAGGACCCCATAAATGACCCCATAAATGACTCCAGGACCCGATAAATGACCCAGAACCCCATAAATCACCGAAGACTCCATAAATGACCCCATAAGTGCCCCCAGGACCCCATAAGTGACCCCATAAATGACTCCAGGACCCCATAAGTGCCCCCAGGACCCCATAAATGACCCCATAGATGACCCAGAACCCCATAAATGACCCAGGACCCCATAAATTACCCCATAAGTGCCCCCAGGACCCCATGGATAACCCCGGGACCCCATGTCTGACACTGGGACCCCATAAGTGCCCCCAGTACCCCATAAATGACCCCAGGACCCCATAAGTGCCCTCAGGACCCCATAAGTGACATTGGGACCCCATAAGTGACCCCATAAATGACCCCATAAATGACCCCAGGACCCCATGGATAATGCCAGGACCCCATAAGTGCCCCCAGGACCCCATAAATGACCCTAGGACCCCATAAATGACCCCATAAATGACCCCATAACTGACCCCATAAATGACCCCATAAATGACTCCAGGACCCCATAAATGACCCAGGACCCCATAAATGACACCATAAATGACTCCAAGACCCCATAAGTGCCCCCAGGACCCAATAAGTGCCCCCAGGACCCCATAAATGACCCCAGGACCCCATAAATGACCCCATAAATGCCCCCAGGACCCTATAAATGACCCCATGACCCCATAAGTGACATTGGGACCCCATAAGTGCCCCCAGGACCCTATAAGTGCCCCCAGGACCCCATAAATGACCCCATAAGTGCCCCCAGGACCCCATGGATAACCCCAGGACCCCATAAGTGACATTGGGACCCCATAAGTGACATTGGGACCCCATAAGTGCCCCCAGGACCCCATAAGTGACATTGGGACCCCATAAGTGCCCCCAGGGCGCCATAAGTGACATTGGGACCCCATAAGTGCCCCCAGGACCCCATAAGTGACCCCAGGATCCTATAAATGCCCCCAGGACCCCATAAGTGACATTGGGACCCCATAAGTGCCCCCAGGACCCCATGGGTGACATTGGGACCCCATGTGTGCCCCCAGGACCCCATAAGTGACATTGGGACCCCATAAGTGACATTGGGACCCCATAAGTGCCCCCAGGACCCCATAAATGACCCCATAAGTGCCCCCAGGACCCCATGGATAACCCCAGGACCCCATAAGTGACATTGGGACCCTATAAGTGACATTGGGACCCCATAAGTGACATTGGGACCCTATAAGTGACATTGGGACCCCATTAGTGCCCCCAGGACCCCATAAATGACCCCAGGACCCCATAAGTGCCCCCAGGACCCTATAAGTGCCCCCAGGACCCCATGGGTGACATTGGGACCCCATAAGTGCCCCCAGGACCCCATAAATGACCCCATAAGTGCCCCCAGGACCCCATGGATAACCCCAGGACCCCATAAGTGACATTGGGACCCCATAAGTGACATTGGGACCCCATAAGTGCCCCCAGGACCCCATAAGTGACATTGGGACCCCATAAGTGCCCCCAGGACCCCATAAGTGACATTGGGACCCCATAAGTGACATTGGGACCCCATAAGTGCCCCCAGGACCCCATAAGTGACATTGGGACCCCATAAGTGCCCCCAGGACCCCATAAGTGACATTGGGACCCCATAAGTGCCCCCAGGACCCCATAAGTGACATTGGGACCCCATAAGTGACATTGGGACCCCATAAGTGCCCCCAGGACCCCATAAGTGACATTGGGACCCCATAAGTGACATTGGGACCCCATAAGTGCCCGCAGGACCCCATAAGTGACCCCATAAATGACCCCATAAATGACCCCATAAATGACCCCAGGACCCCATAAGTGACATTGGGACCCCATAAATGACCCCAGGACCTTATAAGTGCCCCCAGGACCCCATAAGTGACCCCATAAATGACCCCATAAATGACCCCATAAATGACCCCAGGACCCTATAAGTGACATTGGGACCCCATAAGTGACATTGGGACCCCATAAGTGCCCCCAGGACCCCATAAGTGACATTGGGACCCCATAAGTGCCCCCAGGACCCCATAAGTGACATTGGGACCCCATAAGTGCCCCCAGGACCCCATAAGTGACATTGGGACCCCATAAGTGCCCCCAGGACCCCATAAGTGACATTGGGACCCCATAAGTGACATTGGGACCCCATAAGTGCCCCCAGGACCCCATAAGTGACATTGGGACCCCATAAGTGACATTGGGACCCCATAAGTGCCCGCAGGACCCCATAAGTGACCCCATAAATGACCCCATAAGTGCCCCCATAAGTTCCCCTATAAACCTTGAGCCCGTCCATGAGGGGCCGTGTGAGGACGTTGTTGCAGAGTCGCGTCACTTTGTCCAGCGCCGCCTGAGTCTGACGGCGCCGCTCGTCCATGTCGGGGTGAGGGAACTGGGACAGGCGATCCACAAAGGATCTATGGGGTTATATAGGGTGTATGGGGTTATATGGGGGTATATGGGGTGTATGGGGTTATATGGGGTTATATGGGGTTATATGGGGTTATATGGGGTTATATGGGGTGTATGGGATATATGGGGTGGTATGGGGTTATATGGGGGTATATGGGGTTATATGGGGTTATATGGGGTTATATGGGGTTATATGGGGGTATATGGGGGTATATGGGGTTATATGGGGTTATATGGGGTTATATGGGGGTATATGGGGTTATATGGGGTTATATGGGGTGTATGGGGTGTATGGGGTTATATAGGGTTATATGGGGTTATATGGGGTGTATGGGGTTATATGGGATATATGGGGTTATATGGGGTTATATGGGGTTATATGGGGTGATATGGGGTGTATGGGGTTATATGGGTTATATGGGGTTATATGGGGTTATATGGGGGGTATATGGGGTTATATGGGGGTATATGGGGTTATATGGGGTTATATGGGGGATATAGGGGGTTATATGGGGTTATATGGGGTTATATGGGGGTATATGGGGTATATAGCTGCTCGTCCATGTCGGGGTGAGGGAACTGGGACAGGCGCTGCACTAAGGATCTATGGGGTTATATAGGGTTATATGGGGGTATATGGGGTATATGGGGGTATATGGGGTGTATGGGGTTATATGGGGTGTATGGGGTTATATGGGGTTATATGGGGTTATATGGGGTTATATGGGGTATGGGGGGATATGGGGTATATAGCTGCTCGTCCATGTCGGGGTGAGGGAACTGGGACAGGCGCTGCACTAAGGATCTATGGGATATATGGGGGTATATGGGGTGATATGGGGTTATATGGGGTTATATGGGGTTATATGGGGTTATATGGGGTTATATGGGGTTATATGGGGGTATATGGGGTTATATGGGGTTATATGGGGGTATATGGGGTATATGGGGTTATATGGGGTTATATGGGGTTATATGGGGTGTATGGGGGTATATGGGGTTATATGGGGTTATATGGGGTTATATGGGGTTATATGAGGGTATATGGGGGTATATGGGGGTATATGGGGTTATATGGGGTTATATGGGGTTATATGGGGTATGGGGGTATATGGGGTATATAGCTGCTCGTCCATGTCGGGGTGAGGGAACTGGGACAGGCGATCCACAAAGGACCTATGGGGTTATATAGGGTGTATGGGGTTATATGGGGTTATATGGGGTGTATGGGGTTATATGGGGTTATATGGGGTTATATGGGGTTATATGGGATTATATGGGGTATATGGGGTTATATGGGGGTATATGGGGTTATATGGGGTTATATGGGGTTATATGGGGTTATATGGGGTTATATGGGGTTATATAGGGTTATATGGGGGTATATGGGGTTATATGGGGTTATATGGGGTTATATGGGGGGTATATGGGGTTATATGGGGTTATATGGGGTTATATGGGGTTATATGGGGTTATATGGGGGTATATGGGGTTATATGGGGTTATATGGGATATATGGGGTTATATGGGGTTATATGGGGTTATATAGGGTTATATGGGGGTATATGGGGTTATATGGGGTTATATGGGGGGTATATGGGGTTATATGGGGTTATATGGGGGTATATGGGGTATATAGCTGCTCGTCCATGTCGGGGTGAGGGAACTGGGACAGGCGCTGCACTAAGGATCTATGGGGTTATATGGGGTTATATGGGGTTATATGGGGTTATATGGGGTGTATGGGGTTATATGGGGTTATATGGGGGTATATGGGGGTATATGGGGTTATATGGGGTTATAGGGGGCTATGGGGGGGGGATATGGGGGGTATATGGGGTTATGGGGTTATATGGGGTTATATGGGGTATGGGGATATATGGGGTATGGGGGGATATGGGGTATATAGCTGCTCGTCCATGTCGGGGTGAGGGAACTGGGACAGGCGATCCACAAAGGATCTATGGGGTTATATGGGGTTATATGGGGTTATATGGGGTTATATGGGGTGATATGGGGGTATATGGGGGTATATGGGGTTATATGGGGTGATATGGGGTGATATGGGGGTATATGGGGGTATATGGGGGTATATGGGGTTATATGGGGTATATGGGGTTATATGGGGTTATATGGAATTATATGTGGTTACATGGGGTGATATGGGGTGATATGGGGGTATATGGGGGTATATGGGGTGATATGGGGGTATATGGGGTATGGGGATATATGGGGTATGGGGGTATATGGGGTATATAGCTGCTCGTCCATGTCGGGGTGAGGGAACTGGGACAGGCGATCCACAAAGGATCTATGGGGTGTATGGGGTGTATGGGGTTATATGGGGGGTATGGGGTTATATGGGGTTATATGGGGTGTATGGGGTTATATGGGGTTATATGGGGTTATATGGGGTTATGGGGTGTATGGGTTATATGGGGTGTATGGGATATATGGGGTGTATGGGGTTATATGGGGTTATATGGGATAGATGGGGTGATATGGGGTGATATGGGGGTATATGGGGGTATATGGGGGTATATGGGGGTATATGGGGTTATATGGGGTGTATGGGGTTATATGGGGTGATATGGGGTTATATGGGGTATATGGGGTTATATGGGGTTATATGGGGTATGGGGGGATATGGGGTTATATGGGGTTATATAGGGTGTATGGGGTTATATGGGGTGATATGGGGGTATATGGGGTATGGGGGTATATGGGGTATGGGGGTATATGGGGTATATAGCTGCTCGTCCATGTCGGGGTGAGGGAACTGGGACAGGCGCTGCACTAAGGATCTATGGGGTGTATGGGGTGTATGGGGTTATATGGGGTGTATGGGTTATATGGGGTGTATGGGGTTATATGGGGTTATATGGGGTTATGGGGGTATGGGGGGTATATGGGATATATAGCTGCTCGTCCATGTCGGGGTGAGGGAACTGGGACAGGCGATCCACAAAGGATCTATGGGGTGTATGGGGTTATATGGGGTGTATGGGGTTATATGGGGTGTATGGGGTTATATGGGGTTATATGGGGTTATATGGGGGTATATGGGGGGTATATGGGGTATGGGGTATATGGGGTATGGGGGGTATATGGGGTATGGGGGGTATAGGGGGTATGGGGGGATCCTGATCCACAAAGGATCTATAGGGGATATATGGGGTTATATGGGGTTATGTGGTTATGGGGGATATATGGGGTTATGGGGTATATGGGGTTATGGGGGGACCCTGATCCACAAAGGATCTATGGGGTGTATGGGGTTATGGGGGATATATGGGGTAATATGGGGTATGGGGGGTAAGGGGGGTATATGGGGGGTATATGGGGTATGGGGGGTATATGGGGGATATATGGGGTATATGGGGTTACGGGGTATATGGGGTTATGGGGGATATATGGAGTTATATGGGGTCTGGGGGGTAAGGGGGGTATAAGGGGGGTCTGGGGGTATATGGGGTATGGGGGGTATATGGGGTTATGGGGGGACCCTGATCCGCAAAGGATCTATAGGGGATATATGGGGTTATGGGGGATATATGGGGTAATATGGGGTATGGGGGGTAAGGGGGGTATATGGGGGGTATATGGGGTATGGGGGGTATATGGGGGATATATGGGGTATATGGGGTTACGGGGTATATGGGGTTATGGGGGATATATGGAGTTATATGGGGTATGGGGGGTAAAGGGGGTATAAGGGGGGTCTGGGGGTATATGGGGTATGGGGGGTATATGGGGTTATGGGGGGACCCTGATCCGCAAAGGATCTATAGGGGATATATGGGGTTATGGGGGGGATATGGGGTATGGGGGGATATATGGGGGTATGGTGTGTATATGGGGTATGGTGTGTATATGGGGTATGGGGGAGATATGGGGTATGGGGGGACCCTGATCCGCAAAGGACCTGGGGGGATGTATGGGGTATATGGGGTATGGGGGGGTTCATTGGGATATGGGGACATTGGGATATGGGGACATTGGGTTATGGGTTCATTGGGTTATGGGGCCGTTTCTATGGGTCCCCCCCACCTGAATGTGGGGCAGCAGTTGCTGATGGCGATGGCGCGGGAGCTGACCCCATCGGGGGGGGGGGCGTCACTGGGGGCTTCCAGGAACCGCTCCACCTTGCGCTGGAAACTGGGACACCCCATAGATCGACCCATAGATCACCCCATAGATCGACCCATAGATCACCCCATAGATCGACCCATAGATCACCCCATAGATCGACCCATAGATCATCACCCCATGGATTGACCCATAGATCAACCCCATAGATCGACCCATAGATCATCACCCCATAGATCACCCCATAGATCGACCCATAGATCGACCCATAGATCATCACCCCATAGATCGACCCATAGATCGACCCATAGATCGACCCATAGATCATCACCCCATAGATCAACCCATGGATCACCCCATAGATCGACCCATAGATCGACCCATAGATCAACCCATAGATTGACCCATAGATCGACCCATAGATCGACCCATAGATCAATCTATAGATCAACCCCATAGATCGACCCATAGATCGACCCATAGATCGACCCATAGATCGATCCATAGATTGACCCATAGATCGACCCATAGATCATCACCCCATAGATCAACCCATAGATTGACCCATAGATCGACCCATAGATCATCACCCCATAGATCGACCCATAGATCAACCCATGGATCAACCCATGGATCACCCCATAGATCTACCCATAGATCGACCCATAGATCGACCCATAGATCAACCCATGGATCACCCCATAGATCAACCCATGGATCACCCCATGGATCACCCCATGGATCAACCCCATAGATTGACCCATAGATCGACCCATAGATCAACCCATAGATCGACCCATAGATCGACACCATAGATCACCCCATAGACCACCCCATAGATCAACCCATGGATCAACCCCATGGATCACCCCATAGATCACCCCATAGATCACCCCACACCTCATGTCATCCCATGTCATCCCATGTCCCCATGTCACCCCATATCCTTACGTCACCCCATATCCCCATGTCACCCCACATCATCCCATATCCCCATGTCCCCATATCACCCCATATCACCCCATTTCACCCCATGTCCCCCCATATCCCCATATCACCCCACATCACCCCATATCCCCACATCACCCCACATCACCCCACATCACCCCATATCCCCATGTCCCCATATCACCCCACATCACCCCAGATCACAACATATCCCCATGTCACCCCATATCTCTATGTCCCCATGTCACCCCATATCACCCCATGTTCCCATGTCACCCCACTTCACCCCACATCACCCCATATCCCCCCATATCCCCACATCAACCCACATCCCCTTGTCACCCCATATCCCCATGTCACCCCATATCACCCCATATCACCCCATTTCACCCCATGTTCCCCCATATCCCCATATCACCCCATGTCCCCACATCAACCCACATCCCCATGTCACCCCATATCCCTATGTCACCCCATATCCCCATATCACCCCATATCACCCTATGTCACCCCATATCCCCACGTCATCCCATATCCCCATATCACCCCATATCCCCATGTCCCTACATCACCCCATATCACCCCATGTTCCCATGTCACCCCATATCCCCACATCACCCCATATCCCCCCATATCCCCACATCACCCCACATCACCCCATATCCCCACATCACCCCATATCACCCCATGTCCCCATGTCACCACATGTCACCCCACTTCACCCCACATCACCCCATATCCCCCCATATCCCCACATCACCCCACATCACCCCATATCACCCCATGTCCCCATGTCACCCCATATCACCCCACATCACCCCACATCACCCCATATCACCCCATATCCCCACATCACCCCACACCCCCCATACCCATCCCTGCCCCTATACCTGCCCCAGCCCCACACCCACCTGTGCAGGAAGGTGACCATGACGCCCAGCAGACTGTGAGCCATCTCCAGCCCAAACTCGGGGCTGATCTGGGGGGCGCGATCCATGTGGGCACGGAGCAGCTGGGGGACAGTGGGACAATGGGGTCAATGGGGACAATGGGGTCAGTGGGGACAATGGGGTCAATGGGGTCAATGGGGACAATGGGGACAATGGGGACAATGGGGTCAATGGGATTATGGGGTCAATGGGGATAATGGGGATAATGGGAATAATGGGGTAATGGGGTCAATGGGGTCAATGGACACAATGGGGACAATAGGATCAATGGGGTCAATGGGGACAATGGGGTCAATGGGGATAATGAGGTCAATGGGGGTCAATGGGGTCAATGGGATAATGGGACAATGGGGACAATGGGGTCAATGGGGACAATGGGGACAATGGGGATAATGGGGACAATGGGGACAATGGGGATAATGGGGACAATGGGGATAATGGGGATAATGGGGTCAATGGGTCAATGGGGATAATGGGGTCAATGGGGTCAATGGGGACAATGGGGTCAATGGGATTATGGGGTCAATGGGGATAATGGGGACAATGGGGACAATGGGGACAATGGGGATAATGGGACAATGGGACAATGGGGACAATGGGGTCAATGGGGATAATGGGGGTCAATGGACACAATGGACACAATGGGGTCAATGGACACAATGGGGTCAATGGGGACAATGGGGTCTATGGGGCCAATAATGGGGTCTATGGGGTCTATGGGGCCAATAATGGGGTCTATGGGGTCTATGGGGTCAATGGGGTCAATGGGGTCTATGGGGTCAGTGGGGTCAATGTGGTCAATGGGGTCTATGGGGCAAATAATGAGGACAATGTGGTCAATGGGGTCAATGTGGTCAATAGGGTCAATAGGGTCAATGGGGTCAATGGGGTCAATGGGGTCAATGGGTTCTATGGGGTCAGTGGGGTCTATGGGGTCAGTGGGGCCAATAATGGGGTCTATGGGGTCTATGGGGTCAGTGGGGTCAATGTGGGCAATGGGGTCTATGGGGTCAATGGGGACAATGGGGTCTATGGGGTCTATGGGGTCTATGGGGTCTATGGGGTCAGTGGGTCCCATACCCCGGTTACGCGTGTTGCCAGCCCCCCCTGCATGTCCTCAGCCGTCACCTCCTCTGCCCACGTGTCCTCACTGAGCTGCAGCTCCTGAGCCACGGCCAGCTCCACCTTGCACTGGGATAATGGGATCAATGGGTCAATGGGGTAATGGGGGTAATGGGGGTAATGGGGATAATGGGGTCAATGGGGTAATGGGGTCATGGGGTAATGGGGGTAATGGGGATAATGGGGTCAATGGGGGTAATGGGGTAATGGGGACAATGGGGTAATGGGGTAATGGGGTCAATGGGGTAATGGGGATAATGGGGTAATGGGGTCAATGGGGGTAATGAGGGTAATGGGGTAATGGGGATAATGGGGATAATGGGGATAATGGGGTAATGGGGTAATGGGGTAATGGGGGTAATGAGGGTAATGGGGATCATGGGGGTAATGGGGATAATGGGGACAGTGCCATCCCAGTACCATCCCAATACCCACCCCTGTCCCACTCCATTACCCTCCATGCACCCAACCCAATACTGATCCCAATGCCACCCCATTCCCCACCATGTCCCCACCCCAATACCCACCCCATTGCCCCCCATTGCCCCCCATACCCCCATACCCCCATACCCCCATACCCCCATACCCCCATACCCCCATAACCCCATACCCCCATACCCCCCATACCCCCATACCCCCATAACCCCCATACCCCCCCATACCCCTCATACCCCCATACCCCCATACCCCCATACCCCCCATACCCCTCATACCCCCCATACCCCCATACCCCCATACCCCCCATACCCCCCATACCCCCCATACCCCTCATACCCCCCATACCCCCCCATACCCCCCATACCCCCATACCCCCATACCCCCCATACCCCCATACCCCCCATACCCCCCATACCCCCCATACCCCTCATACCCCCCATACCCCCCATACCCCCATACCCCCCATACCCCCATACCCCCCATACCCCCATACCCCTCATACCCCCC